>NC_050584.1:67234541-67239541 GCF_013368585.1 Megalops cyprinoides | reverse complement strand
CATTCCTGTGAAGGTGGAAGAGTCCAGGAAGTGTCACATGGTGTACCGCGTAGGCTATGTGCAGATGCTTTGAGTGAATAATGATTCCCAGGTCACCTGGGAAAGGGTTTTGCTGTTAAACACCAGGAACACTGTGGGTCATGAGGGCATTAGCGGGAGATGGTTGTGGGGAGACTTACCCTCCACTGTCAGGCTCACAAAGGACTCCTGGTTGCCCAGTGTGGTGCTGGTGTAACACTTGTATCTGCCCTGGTCCTGAATGATGCTGTTCTGTAGCAGCAGGGATGCGTTGCCGTGGGAGATCAGGTCCTTAAAGAGAGAGGTCCGTCCTTTGTAGCGCCTGTCTTGGTGCTTTAGCTGATCGTTGCCATGGTAGTAGCTGTGGACGGTGATGATGTCCCGTCCAGTGATGTCCCTCTGGCCACTGTTTAGTTGCCAGTGAATGACCTCGTCACGTGAGTATCTGAAGCTGCACGGCAGCACACAGGCCTCAGAGAAGAGGCAGGTAACAGGTGTGTCTGCAGAGGAAGAACACACAGCAGAGTGGTTCAGCAGTTAGGGAGCCGGGCTGCTAACCAAAGGGTTGCAGGTTCAGCTCCTGGATAAGGCGCTGCTGCTGCTCCTCTGAACAAGATACTTAGACTGGAATGCTTCAGGGTGCTCCCCGTATGTAGGTTTGTGTGGATGACCGTCCAAAGGTCAGGTAAACAATAATAGCAAGACATTAATATTGGGAAAACAAGCACTAGGTAAGCACTTTTTCACAGTATGTGTTACAGATAGACAATGTCAACATTGAGGTTCAGTCTCAGATGCAAATAAACATGATTTACCCAACATCTTTCATCCAAAGAGCTCAGAGCTCCACAGCATTCTTTCAGAGGAGAAACCACTCTGGAGTTCTGACCAGTGTTTGCATCTGGACTTAGACAGACTGTCTATTTGGATGATTTGCCTGCCCTTTTTTTCTTCTTCAAAGTCAAAAATGTTTTTTTTTTTCAGGAATATCCACCCAAGGTTTAGTTATGCAGGGAAATATGTCGCTTTGCAGGCAGAGTGAATGTAAAGACAGCTCCCCTCCACAGAGTCTGCATTACACTCATGTAGCTCATATCTGTGCAGCTACCGAACTGAGTCACCTCTGCTGCCAGGTACAAGCATCCCAAGAATGTGGAAATACAGGCATCCTCACACACAAGGTGACAAGCACTGAAACCACTACTGACACAACGTGGCAACAACGTATACATACCCTAAATACAAGTTAACATAACCCATGAACAGAAACCTGTTGTGACTCTAGCGATGTATCGTAACAACTGCCATGTATTCCAGACTGTCTTCTGAAGGTGTAAATATGAATCAGCTGCCTAACAGAGTTACACATCTTTAGTGACAGTACAGTAACGTGAATGAACAGTAGTGACCCAGACCAACGTCAACAGTAAACTGAAGTACATCCAATCCTACCGATGTGCACACACCACACTGACAGACATACAGTACCTTACCATCCCATACCATACCATACTTCATTATTCATTTATTGATGATTTTATTCCTTATTTCTTCAAGACTCTGGGCCAGTCCTTGAACTAGTTCCTCCTTACATTTTTACCATATCCCATGAGAGTGACAAGAAAAATCGGGTCCACTAAAAACACAGCAGGTGAGAGTGAAGGTGGAAAGAGGCTTTTGTGTTACCTTGGCATTCAGTCAGTGTCAGAATCCACAGGAGGACGATGGTGATGGCCGCTCCAGTCCCTGCCATGGCTGTGACTGTCTGTCAGCCCGGACTGGAAAATCAATAAAAGGTAAATGTGTCACCAGAACTCTCAAGGTCTACTTTCAATATCTTAATAATCTCTACTTGTCTACTCTCCTCAGGTGAGACTGACACACCTACACTCAGGTGCATTCCACCACTGACCTGGCAGGCTCTACTTCATTTTATTGGGGGACAAGGTAGCGCATACGTATTTCATTATAAAGCTGTGCAGTTAGTACAGTGAACTGTAATATATGGAGAGAGAGACATTTTATTTGTTAAAATTAATGTAATGTTGTGAGAGTATTTCAAATACTTACCTGTATTTGCAGTAGACAACAATAGTAACATACAGTGAATTGGATTACCGTGAAAGAAAAAGAATAGTATGTTATTGAATGTTAAACTTGGTAAATGTGACAATGTTAGAACCTTTGAACCCTGTCTTGCAATGGAAACAACTTGAAACAAATTACATAAACAGAATTTTATTAAGGATAATATACATGATAGTTATGTATGTTTCAATGTAACAAACAAATCACTGACTGTTGTATATGCACATGTCAGGTGTCCTGTTTTTATTATTTTGGCTCATGCGAGAGAGTTGGAGGTTTAATTGTGAAGATTTTCCGACATGAGATGGCGGGCCACCCTGGAAGAATTTAACTGCCCACAGAAGAAAACAGCCAAGGCCCGGATGACGGCTGGGAAGATTTTTCCTTTATACTATTGCAAACCGCGGTAGGACTGAGAAGGCCGTTATCTTTTTTTTTTTGGGGGGGGGGGGGGGGGGGGGCTTTGTTTACATTCTTCTAAATTCATTTGTTTATTGCTTTTATTTTATGGGCGCACCCAAACCAAAGGAAAGATACTGGAAAAAAAACATTGTTGCATTGTGCATAGTAACAGCATATTGATCTACACTATATGGACAAAAGTATTTGGCCACACCTGGTAATTATTGAATTCAGGTGTTTCAATCAGACCCATTGCCACAGGTGTATAAAATCACGCACCTAGCCATGCAGTCTCCATTTGCAAACATTTGTGATACAAAACGGGTCGTCTGAAGAGCTCAGTGATTTCAAGTGTGGTACTGTGATAGGATGCCACCTCTGCAATAATACGGTTCATGATATTTCATCCCTGCTGAATATTCCATGGTCAACTGTAAGTGATATTATTAGAAAGTGGAAGCGTTTAGGAACAACAGCAACTCAGCCACGAAGCGGAAGACCATGTAAAAAATCACAGACAACGACTGCTAAGGCGCATGGTGCGTGAAAGTCGCCAACGCTCTGCTGATTCCATAGCTGAAGAGTTCTGAACTTCCGCTGGCATTAATGTAAGCACAAAAACTGCGCAGCGGGAGCTTCATGGAATGGGTTTCCATGGCCGAGCAGCTGCATGCAAGCCTCACATCACCAAGTCCAATGCCAGGCATCGGATGGAGTGGTGTAAAGCACACCGACACTGAACTTTGGAGCAGTGGAAACGTGTTCTATGGAGTGACGAATCACACTTCTCTGTTTGGCAGTCAGATGGGTGAGTCTGGGTTTGGCGGATGCCAGGAGAACATTACCTGCCTAACTGCATTGTGCCAACTGTGAAATTTGGTGGAGGAGGGATAATGGTGTGGGGCTGTTTTTCAAGGTTTGGGCTAGGCCCCTTATCTCCAGTGAAGGGCCAGTGAATCTTAAAGCTTAAGACATTTTGGACAACGCTATGCTTTCAACTTTGTGGCAACAGTTTGGGGAAGGCCCTTTTCTATTCCAACATGACTGTGCCCCAGTGCACAAAGCAAGGACTATAAAGACATGTTTTGATGAGTTTGATGTGGAAGAACTTGACTGGCCCGCACAGAGCCCTGACCTCAACCCCATCGAGCACCTTTGGGATGAACTGGAACGGAGATTGCGAGCCAAGCCTTCTTGTCCAACATCAGTGCCTGACCTCATAAATGTTCTACAGAATGAATGGGCAAAAATTCCCACAGAAACACTCCAAAATCTTGTGGAAAGCCTTACAAGAAGAGTGGAAGCTGTTATAGCTGCAAAAGGGGGACCAACTCCATATTAAAGTATATGTATTTGAATACAATGTCATTACAGTCCCTGTTGGTGTAATGGTCAGTCGGCTGAATACTTTTGTCCATATAGTGTATGTGAATGTATCCATATTGTAGTTCAGTGTTTGTATGTGACAATTTAATGACATCATTTTACATTCATAGTAAAGCCGGCTAATCGTCTTTCAGCTTGTGTCAATCTAATCATTACCACCTCCCTCTGAACCTAGAGCACTGGTCTATACAGGTAGGGGTTTAACTAAAAGTTGCTACAATGGCCACTACCACAACCACAACAACACGTGGACCACAACCACAACACTATACTAACACCAACACCAATAACATGACCATTACCACACAACAACCACAACACTATACTAACATCAACACCACCACCAACAACATGACCACAACCACAACTGTATACTAACACCAACAACAACATGACCATACAACAACCACAATAACACATGGACTGAAACCTGTTGCAACTCTAGGGACAATCACTTCAAACATTCAACTTTTTGTGTAGCACAGCTAGTTCCTTGTCAGCAGGAGTGACAAGAAAAATGAGAGCGTCTGATAAACACTTGAGAATCCAGCTGTAATATGGAACGTAACAGCATGTATCAGTGACTGTTTTAACATACATGTAGCGCCTAAGCATTAGTCCTGAGGTCAACATAAAGAGATGTTTTGAAAATGTTAATAGTTGCCAAAACATGTAACTGTTTTCGCCACACCATAAATTAAGTTCGAGTCATAAAACTAATGGCTACATGGACACATCCACACTTAACCCCAAAATGCCCAGGTGTCCCAATAATTTTGGACCCTAGTGTATATCTACATGTGCAAGGTGTACATAGTCTATGTGGGTCTGTAGTGTCCTTTGTTGGTTTTGTGATGGTGTGCCCTTCATGTTAAGGCAGAGAGAGTCGGAGCACAAGTATTTCATTGTATTTTTAATACACATGACAATAAAAGTGAACTTGAAGTTGAACTCTTGAAAACTTGAACTTTGTAATACTGTATATTTGTAATATCTCTATTTTATTTTTTATTTATTTCTATTCCCTCCTGTTTTGTCCAAGCAGTTCTGGTCAGCGCTAATCACCGGAGGGTTTAAGAAGAGTTCTGGTGTTTGATGAGTTGCAG
>NC_050584.1:67042041-67229541 GCF_013368585.1 Megalops cyprinoides | reverse complement strand
TGCTCTGAATAAGAATACTGCCACAAGACCAAGACCAACAAGAACAGCAGCAGCAGCAGCAGCAGTGGCAGTATGGTTCCTGGTGACACTCCTAGAATTTTTGCTTTTTTTTTTTTTTTATTTGTATGTGTGTGCATGTGCATTTTTGTTTTTTATGTGAGTGTGTGTATGTGCATGAGCTTTATGGATGTCAGCCTGGTTTGATTACCACTGTACTACACTGTAAAGCAGTTTTAAATTCTTGGTCTTGAAATAATGAGGTCCAAAGAGTTCATATTTCTCTGTACCTTTTCTCCATGCTACTATGAGGAGTCCTGTCACAAGAAGAACAAGAAAAACAACAGCAACTGCAATACCAACAATAGCAGCAGGGTGCAGGGTGTCACTCCTAGAATGCTCATCTGCACCTGTAAATAAAGACACACTTCTTCAGAGGGGGTTACAGCTGATAGCATTTTCACCCTGAACCAAAGCCAGTCATGAAGGAGGAGTCTAAGAATGACTTTTTTTATAGACACTCTTTCTAAGCAGAAACGGGCAGTACATTCATATTGTATATAACTTGAAATGGGAAGATATGACTTCAACTCCCAGCATACATCAGTGACTTCATTGATATAAATATGCTGGAAAGCCAAAAGTAAGGAATATCTTTGCACACTGAACACACATAAGCCTACAATATAGCATCTTAGAGACCGTGCCTGCATGTTCTTTAACGAGCTCCTAAAATATGAAACAATGCAGTTTTGCATCTGTGTAGCTGTCCGTGTAACACTATGGAGGACACTCTACTCACTGTATTCTGGTGCAAAACAAATTTACTTAAGGATACAAATAAAGCACAGAATTGAATTAAAGTGAAGCTCTCTGTGGCTCCAGACCAGCTCAGCTGAGTTTTATTTAGTTTCTCCTCTTTATCTTTCACTTCCTGGATCTGTACCTGTAAATCTGACATATGTCTGCACCAGCTGCAGGGTCCGGTCGGCTAACACCTTGCAGGTGTACGTTCCTGTGAGGTTCTGGCCCTCTGGGTTCTGGATCAGGAGCGACCCGGTTTCTAAAAGGTCCTGAACCCGGTTCTTCCACAGGTCTGAGATATGCCGGTGTGAGGTGCCGCTGTTGTGTGTGAGGATGGGCGGGGTTTGTCCCATGAAGGTCCAGGTCTGAGTGAAGTTCTGGAGGCTGGGCTTTGGTACAGGGCAGGGGATGGCCAGGGTTTGGCCCACTTTTCTATGGATGTCCTCTGAAAGAACAATCAAACACAAGCTGAGTTACACTTAGAGCAAGCCCTCCACACCCTGACAGACCCGGTCCAGTAAGATGATCACACTGATGCACACAAAGGTTAATCTCTGATATTATTTCTGTTCTGGGTTATTAAGTGGGTCAATAAAGTAACTGGCTCTATCAAGATTATTGCCAGTGAAGATTAAACTAGGTATTGGAAGACCTCAATGAAACTGAAGGTCAAAGAGTCAATGACAGAGCCTGAAGGCCACACCCATTCTGGGGTTCATGAAGCCTCATTCTGCCCTCAGTAAATGCTCCCCTCTGTTCAGGAGATCGGTGGTGGTGATGTAATCCAGGCTGCGGTACCTTGCAGTCTGAACGAGGCCCTCCACTCCCCGGTCCCGTCCTCTTTGGACATGGAGCAGATGTAGGCGTGGTCAGAAGGATTTCCCAGCATCCTCACTGTGCTGCTCACTGAGAACAGTCCCTGGGCATCTGCAGTCAGCTGGCTGGAGTCCTGCAGGGTTCCTGATGGTGTGGGTGGATCAGTGGACCAGGAAACGCGAGGGGTGGGGTAGATGCCCTGGGACATGCAGGCCACTCCCTCTCTGGTCCTCTCCATGCTCACTGATTTGATGGGAGCTGCAGTGATGTCACAATGACAGTAAAGCATCTACTTCCTGTGCACAGTCTAGCTGGGACACATGAAGGTTTCATCGGCAAGCTTGTCATTAAATTTGTTGTCACATCATCCATATGTTTGCCTGGAATGTGAGATTTCAAAACCAAATAAATTTTGACAGAATTTTTTTATGATAAGGGTTAAGCGACACTGAAGTGAGAGGAAACTGCACATGTACCATCCTCTTCAACTGATGTTTGCAACTCATTACTACCCACAATACATTGCTTGAGCAAACCACACCCCTTCAAGAATGTTCACAGTGATGCAGCAAATTAGAACAGCCTTTTAATTGGGTTTATATATATATATATATATATATATGTATATGTGTGTGTGTGTGTGTGTGCGCGCGTACGTGCGTGCGTGCGTATGCATGTATGTATGTGTGTATATATTCATTACATATTTCAAGGCTACATCGGTTAATGGATGTTTTAATCGACTATGTAGGTACATGATATTCTTGGAGCAGAGTATTGTAATCCTAAACCTGTATGGCATCAGTTATGTATAGATTATTTTATTAAACCCTTTTTGACTTGTTAAGCTATTTTATTATTTCAGGGCAGTAATGGAAAGGGCCAATGAATACCAGGGATACCCAGAGAGGCATTCTGTTAAACACCAGGAACACTGTGGGTCATGAGGGCATTAGCAGGAGATGGTTGTGGGGAGACTTACCCTCCACTCTCAGGCTCACAAAGGACCTCTGGTTGTGGGTTTGACATCTGTATCTGCCCTGGTCCTGAATGCTGGTGTACCGTAGCAGCAGGGATGCGTTGCCGTGGGAGATCAGGTCCCCAAAGAGAGAGGTCCGTCCTTTGTAGCGCCCGTCTTGGTGCTCTAGCTGATCGTTGCCATGGTAGTAGCTGTGGATGGTGATGACCTCCCATCCAGCCAGTGTTTGCCAGGTAATGGCCTCTTCAGGTGAGGGTTTGAATCTGCACGGCAGCACACAGGCCTCAGAGAAGAGGCAGGTAACAGGTGTGTCTGCAGAGGAAGAACACACAGCAGAGTGGATCAGCTGTTAGGGAGCCGGGCTCCTAACCGAAGGGTTGCAGGTTCGATCCTTTGCTGTGCTCCTGAGAAAGATACTGGATTACATCTCTATATTACTCTTGAGCTGTGTATGTTTGTGTGGATGACTGATATGAAAGTAATAAACAGTAACAGACTGATGTGATAACAACCATTTAACTTTACATAGTCAGAACCTGTCTGCATGTTTCAGCATCTGTCAAACTCAATGTGAATTGAGTGGCAAATTAAACTAACTAACCTTCCATCAACCCAGCCTTCCTGACAGGTCAGTGTGCATTTCTCACAAACAATAAAGAGAAGGAACAAACTTACAAAAACAATAACTTATTTAAAACAAAGCAACATGCAAGAAGAACCAGCCTGGAGCACTTAACACAATGGGTAATTCTTCCCTTTTGTTTAACTGACACAACAGTACTCATTACCACACAATCTAAACTTAAAAATATTTAACCACATAATACCATCAAATCCAAATCCATCACTTCTGAATTCCCTGCTAAACCTCCCAGACCATTCCCTTACCCTGTAATGTACCACACACCAAGATCAATCTTAGCACACACAACTCAAAAAACAACATGTCTGTATCTCAACGGTTATCTTTAATGGTTATCTTTTATCCACCTTAAACTGAACAAACCACTGTAAGTATCAAAACATATCCAGAATCCACAGATATGAATGTTCACCTCACCCAATAAACTTTTTGTGAAGGGTTCCTAGCGCTTTCTCAACATTAAACACATACTGCAGGAGTGAGGAGAAAAAAAGAGCAGCTATAAGCACAGCAGGTGAGAGTGAAGGTGGAAAGTGGGTTTTGTGTTACCTTGGCATTCAGTCAGAGTCAGTATCCACAGGAGGACGATGGTGACGGCCAGACGAGGCCCTGCCATGGCTGAGACTCCACCCAGCAGCTGAAAAGTTGGCTATTGATGAGTTAACAGGGACCAGGTGTGCAGGCTGGGTTTCAGGTGGTGGGTGCGGCAGCAGGGCAGATAGGCGGGACAGCAGGTGGGCCGACAGAGAACATGGGTCTGTAAACAGAAACAAAAGCACATTCACGCAAAACCAAAAACAAAGACGCACCCACACTGACAGACAGGAGGACAGAGAAACACAAGACTAGCAAGACATCAAGCTGAAGTACTGACATGCATGTGTGTATTTCATGAAGTATTCAAGGCTAAATAAATGATATTTACCCAAGATGCTACAATGATTGTACCTATTCTGTTTTTTGTCTGTTCTTTGTTTGCTTTAATAAAACATCCTGCTTAGTGACACCCTTGGTAGGCAGTAAGAAAAATGAAGAAAAAAATAAATAAATAAAATAAATAATTATATATATATATATATATATATATATATATATATGTATATATATATATATATATATATATATATATATATATATATATTATATATATATATATATATATAGCATAGAATGTACAGCTTAGTGGCTGAGAATTGCATTTTTACCTAAAGCTGCGAAGGCTGAGTCTTACTTCTTTAGCCACCTTTTAGCATGCTTTCTGAAAGAACGGTTTGAGTCTAAAACGATCAGAGGGTATTTGAAATCACCCGCTATTTTAAGTTTAATACATACACATTTGTGTACACATAGGCCTTTTAGAAAAGAACAAACATACAGTTTTACTACCATTTAAGTGTAGACAAAAGTATTTCAACCAGCAGGGAGATAAGTCATGAAGTAAAAGCCATGACCAATTTGTACTGTTCTTTTCATATACATATAAAGTATCATCAGTATAAATCTGAACATCTACAACAGAGCAGACTGAAAGCAGTCATTAATATATAAACTGAACAGACACTGACCTAAAACTGATCCTTGTGGGACACCTATAGAGCACTTATGGGAGGAAGACTGTGCTTTGCCCACCTTCACACTAAGGTAGCATTCTATCCATTTCCAAACAGGGGTTAAAAGGTTAAAAAGTTACAAGGGACAGCTTTGAAATATGTACCTTTGAAATACGTGGTTAATAGTGTGAAAAGCTTTCTTAAGCTTTCTAGAAACACTGCTCCAGTTTAAGCACCATAATCCACAACGAAAATGGCATTGGATTCAGAGAAGAGCGGTCATGGCTTGGATGATGTTGTTCTGCCATCCATTATCCGCAAATCTGGAGGTGACAGGAAGTATGGGGAAAGGCCTGTAGTTTGCAGCATATAATGAATCCCTCAGTTTCAGTAGCTGATCTCCAGGCTTTAAGAAAGAGGCCTTGTTAAATGGTTAACTTAATCCAGTGAGTAACAGGACAGATGAGTCTTTGTATCTCTGTATTTCTTTAGAAATATAGTCAATAGATAGGATAGGTACAGACAAATATCCTTTGTAAACCTTTATAGAGCTGATTATTGTATTTATGTATTGACATTTGATTTGAGAAATTTCATTGATATTAAAAACAAACTTATCAGTCTGTGCAGGAAAGTTCTGAGCGAGTTCTTCCACAGACGACAGAAACTTTACTGAAAGTGGTTGCCACGGTAACACAGGCTTGTGATAGGGTTCCATTCACTGTAAGCTCTATTGGTAATAAAACCTGAATCTCTCTGTCTCTCAGTCTCAGAGTGGCACCACTGTCTGTCAACAAATAGTGCAGAACGCTGACCTGTCCACTGCACAGCATGGACTGGAATGGAAATGGAAGCTGTTTGGGTACTTTATTTTAGGGGTCCATAACCACACATTGATAAACTACTAATAAGTCAGGCACTAATCACCAACTTGGCAGTTATTAGAGCAATATAAAACATAATTAAGAACTTATGAGGCCTTTTCATAACTTTGTCTTGTATGGTTGCTATAATCATTAGCAAATAAACCCATGTATAATATAATCAAGTAGGAGTTAATAAACCAAATAATTAGCAACATCAACATGTTACTGTGCTATATAGAACTACGTCCGATTTGCCATCTATATTATACACTATTTAGCTACTTATTCATTATGTATTGTGCATAGGATACATGTGTAATTACAGAGCCACACAAGGAGGTTAATATTATGCACTAGTTAGCCATTTTTTAATTTTAATGAAAAAGTATTTGGTGATATTAAGCTGTGCCCCCTCACGCTGTAGCTGCACAATGAGCTCTTCTGTCTCCTGGAGTGATATCATCTTCTTCCTCCTGCTTCTATTTTTTTTTTTTTTTTGGAAACAATGTTTCAGTTAATCAAGAAAGGAACATAACATAGATTCAGTATTGCTTCTAACACCAAATATAGCAAACTGGGTTTTAATTTCAAAACAATGACTCTGCCACTAAACAGTTTCATAACCCAGCTTACATTAATGACATCATGACCAGAAAAACACACATATTGACCTCGTAGGAGGGAACTACATAAAAGAGGAACACAGTCACACTCATCATGGGTAAAATAACAGTCCATCGCAACAAGGCATGCTGGGAAGCTCCGCCCACTACCCAACTCTACGATCGCTGCATTAGCGTGTAGATATACGAGTTGCACTAACTTAATACATAACATTATGTTACTGGCTTTTAGCAGACGCTCTTATCCAGGGCGACTTCCAATATTATCCATTTATACAGCGAGATATTTTACTGAGGCAACTGGGTGTTAAGTACCTTGCTCAAGGGTTCCCCAGTGGAGAATCAAACCAGCAACCTTTTGGTCTCGAGTCCTGCTCCTTAACCACTATGCTACACTGCGGCAACTTTTCAATTGTTAAGTGAAGGCAAAAATGTTTATTCAAAATTGATATATATCTAAGTTAAGACTAAGTTTTCTTTATCTTCATTTTGATTAACTTCTTAAGATGAGTTATCAACTGAATAAAACATGTACATGTAACAAACTTAATTTTTTATGCTGAAAAAGCTCTCGATTTTAAGATTTACTCACTAACCCACCCACTAACTCACTACTTTTTTAGAGTGTAGAATATATATAAGTATCCCCATTACAAACAGTGAGAATCAAAATCACGTTCAGTGAGTCTACAGGTACAAGTAGTTGCCAGGCAGCAAATTTGCTTAGTTAGTGAGCCAGCGTTAAAGCTAATGAAGCGTTATGAAAGGTGTCAGAAAGGCAAAATGTATGTTACGGTAATTATGAAGTCCTACATACAGAAAAGCCTATTCTATCCAAACAGGCCTATTCATTATTTTGTGGAAACACGTTATTTTGTTAAATAAATGCATTTTTTATTCATCAACCTTATGGAGCCTACCAAACTTCTTCTGATGGAGCACGATTACAGAACTTTTTTGTGACAACATTTTTACATTTTTACTGTCTAAGAGAGGAAATTAACTTCATTCAACATATAAAACAGCTGCTTATAGCGGTAAAACATCCCTTTAATCTGCACCATGCATTATTTTGCGCCCTCCCCCCCCCGGAAAAAAAAACTGCTTTAAGGTCAGAGACCACAGTACCAATTTTTACTTTCCTTTTTTTTTTTTTTTTTTAACTTTTCCTTTGCTGTTTTTCCATCTCACTCACCCATCTGCCCTGATTGGATTGAAACTTATTCTGGAAGGCTGCTGACAGGCTAACAAAATCCCCACATACTGATCATGTTCTCCAGGTAGACTTTCTCAAAGCGCAAAGTCCAGTGTACAGAAGACACAGAGAGGGCAGCTGAGTCTGCTCTGAATAACCGTTAGAGCTGCCGCACAGTCTGCGCACAATATCATTTCTGGCGGTTTAACTTCCTCTTCCCGTCCCAGAGAGAAGTCACCAGACATCCACTGAAACACAGTGTGGTCGTCACTACGTGGCCAGGTTGTATTTGGCTAACGTATAGCCACTGACTAACACACAGCCACTTACTGATGCCATCACTACTGCCCTCCACCTCACCCTCTCCCACAGAAATAACAATTATGCCAGAATGCTGTTCATAGACTTCAGCTCAGCGTTCAACACAATCATTCCGCAGAGGCTGGTAGGGACTTTGAGCTTATTGGGCATGAACACCGCCCTCTGTAATTGGATCCTGGACTTCCTGACTGACAGGCCTCAGTCTGTCAGTATAGGAAGGAACACCTCCAGGGTCATGAAACTGAGCACCGGTGCCCCCCAGGGCTGTGTGCTGAGCCCACTGTTGTTCACGCTGCTGACACATGACTGTGCTGCCCAGCACAGCTCTAATCACATCATCAAGTTTGCAGATGATGCGACAGTGGTGGGGCTCATCAGCAACAACGATGAGTCCGCACACAGAGCAGAGGTCAGTCAGCTGGTGGACTGGTGTCGAGACAACAAGCCGTCTCTTAACGTTGAAAAAACTAAAGAGATGATTGTTGACTTCAGGAAGAGCCCTGCTGTTTACACCCCCTTGGACATCGACGGCTCTGCCGTGGAGACAGTCAACAGCGTCAAGTTCCTGGGAGTGCACATAGCGAGGGACCTCACCTGCACACTCAACACCACCACCATAACCAAAAAGGCCCAGCAACGTCTCCACTTCCTGCGGAAGCTGAAGAAAGCCAGCCTCCCCCCTCCCATCCTCACCACCTTTTACCCAGGGACCACAGAGAGCATCCTCTGCAGCTGCATCACCGTCTGGTTCGGGAACTGCAACATCGCTGACCACAAGTCCTTGAGCGGATCATCGGGGTCCCTCTTCCAACCATGGAAGAACTCTTCCAGAACCACTGCACCCAGCGGGCAACCTGTATCGCCACAGACCCTTCCCACCCCTCCCACGGACTGTCCACCCCCCTGCCGTCTGGCAGAAGGTACCGGAGCATCCGTACTGTCACTGCCAGACACTGCAAGAGCTTTTTCCCTCACGCAGTCAGGCTCCTCAACTCCTCGCTGCCCCCTCCTCCCCTCCTGCACCTGCACAGGAACAGACCCACACCCCCGGAGCACAGCATGCGCCTGCCCCCTCCCCTGGACTGAGCACAAGCCATAGTTCACTGAAATGTATTTTGCATGAAAACTGTTCCTGAACGAAATGCGCGCTTGGTAGCTCTTCCGGAACTTGCTTATGTGTTCGCATATAAAGGCACGGTTATATAATGATTTACTTGATGTCGTTATAGCACTATACTGTCATTTGAATATTAAAAGAAAAAAAATTATACTATGCTGACCAAGTTGCCTGCTTGTGTTTAGTTTGCATGCTCAGATAGTACAAATAGTTACAAGTGTGGTTATATAGTATTTTGTTTTCATCCATCAAGTGTCTGTACTCACCTGGCGGCTTCCCTCACTACACCCCCCCCCCCCCCCCCCCCAAACCACCAACCTCACCGGAAACCCCCAAAAAATTCAGCAACGGTGTCACCAGTACTTCAATGCAAACACCTTGGCATATACTCCGAACTGTATGACCAGGAAACAAACTATTATTAGCAAAAAACACAGAACATTAGTTGTCGTGCTTTTCTATTTCCCTGGCCTAATCTCCTGAGCCCTGACTGGACGGAAATTTAAAACTGAAAGTTGGTGATTTAAAACACATAGAGAGAGCGACTGAAATGCAAACTGCATGTATAACTCACCACATACAGCACCAGCAAGCGCAGCGACGCACCACGAAGAGCCGCCGAGTTTCTGTTTGGTATATCCGTCAGAGCCTGCGCATACTACGAGCGGTTTAACTTCCTCTTCCCATCCCAGAGAAAAGTAGAAATGGCACTAGACCATTAGAAACTAGAAACACATTGTGGTCGTCACTACGTGGCCAGCGTGGTAAAGTTGGTTTTATACTGGGATATTCGCTTTTTCCTCACCTATATCCCGAAGACGGCACTTCTTAAAAAGACAAAAGCGGCATTATCTGTTTCAGGAAGAGATACAGAATCTGCTACAACATGACATAACGGCTGAAATTTTCGATATTTGTTTTCTGAACACAGTAACTAGTCATCTCTTCAGTTGCTGCGTTTTGTAAGGGACCGTCGAAAAATGCACGTACTGAACTGAAGGAAGAAAGGAGTCTAAGCGGTTATACTCTCCTTCAGCTGCTGGTTGTAGTAGCAGATGGCATGCTGTGAAATAAAAAAAAGTACCATTATAAAATACAGTATATTTAATTTTAAAAGCTCAATAAAAATCAAGTAAATTAAAATTTCTAACTCTGTTGTTTGTCGTCGCCTCCCAGTGAGATGACTGACTTACAAGTGAAATGTCACAGAAGTCCTGTTGTAGGGATACAGTGTAACCGGCTCAATTTGTACTCTGCGATGTATTTTCCTCCTTAAAGACGGAGACCCACGACGACGTAGCTGCATCCACATTTATTGCCAGTCTGCATAAGAGCGCCTGCATAAGAGTGCATATAACAGAACATAAGAGGATCCACGATGTGGAATTGAACGTTTCCACCTCGATCATTAGAGCGTACAGTAAAAGGGGAGAAATATGGATGCGCAAGGGACTTAACCCTTTGTTAGCCACACCCCTTTTCAAGTGACCTCCCATGAATCACTACAATCCCAAAATGCCTCAACACAGGAAGAACACCAAAACAATTAAACAAAATAAAAGCAGATAGGCGACCACAAAGAAATGAATTACTAAAAAAAAATAGCTAATCCCAGCAACATGGATATGAAATACTAGTGAAATAATAATGTCAACATTAATCCTGCTACAACAGCACTACATCAATTTTGAAAAAGTAGATGCACATTAAGATTAATTACTTACTACAAGTAAAAGACATTCATTACTACACGTAAAAGTCACTCATATCAGTGTGGAACTACTACAACCTTCAAGGTTAGTAGTAATTTTGTTGATTTTAAGTGAACATTTTTCAGAAAAAAAGAAAAATATTCACTAAAAACAAACAAAATGACTTAACACTCTGACAGTTTTAGTAGTTCCACACTGGTATGAATGACTTACTGCAAGTGAAATATTGCACAAAAGTCATTTTGTTGATTTTTAGCGAATATTTTCGTGGCCAGGGCAGGTTGTACTTGGCTAACGCATAGCCACTGGCTAACATATAGTCAGATAGCTAAACGAGCAAACGGGTAACGAGCACTACAGCTAGCCAGTTTAATGTCTAATGTGACACACAGTATAGTAACGTTAAGTCTGGACCATCTAATTTACGAGCCAACTAGCCACTTACTTTCATTTTCTTTGAACACAACTTTATTAGCGAGACCCATTATATTTCACCTCTTCGAGTGAGTTTAATATCATAGGTTAAAGATCTCTGGCCCCACGCCGGAAATCCGGCGTGCAGAGATTTTAGATCAGGCAATGAATTATTACTAGCGCAGCCTATACGAACTCTGACGTTACCAGACCGGAACGGAATTGTATTAAAAGCAGTCGCTGACGTGGTGTTTTTTCGGATGAGTTTTAACCAATGGTAACCTGTTTATGAGACGAACTGGCACGAGAGCATTGTTCTTATCCAATCGGCAACTAGTTTCAACTTTCTGTGAGGCGGTGCCAGGAGGAATTTGCGGGGACCGTATCAGTTGATTACTGCACAATAGGCTGGCATGCATGCAAATAGATGGAGTATGGAAGCGAAACGTGTTGAGGTTGGTGCAGACACAAGCACAATTGAGTGGGAAGTGAAAATAAATGGCGATAGGCTTGGTTAGATGAAAATGGTAATGACAAACCAAGGGTGTGGGTTTGATTTGGAAAGTGGTGGGGCATAAATTTGACAGGAAGTCTGGGGGTCCTTCTGTGGTAGAAAAAACTATGTTTTCCTAGCAACACTGTGTATTAGCATGAGCTCACTGCAAAAGGTTGTATTAAGTTCACTGTGCATGCTTAAGGTTATTGCAGGACAGGTGTAAGGGACCCAAGAGGCCTGGGTGATTTCCAATCTAAATTTTGGGAGGGCGCCATCTATTTTTAAAAAATATAGCTTGGCTTGGCATGAAAATATTGGAAGAAAAAGCCAAGAAAAATTAAGAATGATTGAGAGAAATAAATAAATAATTGTGTAAAAATGTGATTAAATTGAAAAAGAGATAAAGAGGGTGGACCCTGAGAGTGGGAGCTGGCAGGTGAGCTCAGCGATGGGAAGGGTTAGAAAAATGTATAAAAGAAGGAGGATTTGAGGTGCTATTTCAGACCTGGGTCTCAAGAGAGGGTGTGACTGCTTTGTGATTTCTGATCCATATACAATAAACCTATTTACATCAGACTTTGAGGTATAATTTGTATTAATTTTGGAGATTGTTATTTCTATATTTGATATAGCATACTGAAGGCACAAGAACGGAAAGGATCCTCCGGCCTGACCGGTAGAGGCGGGGAGTGGTGAAGTCACCACACTACCCCAGAATATTTAGGAATTTTTCATTGCATTTCCTGAAATTCTACACAATATACTATAGTACTTTCTATAGGACCAGATGGAGTCCCGGGACGTGTGCCCCTCCCAGCTCGTCCATAAACTGCATCTACTTGGCGTCAGCGCACCACTGTGCAACTGGATTTCCAGCTTCCTGACAGGACGCCCACAGGTGGTGCGTCTGGGCCCTCATCTCTCCTCCTCCGTAACCCTGAATACTGGTGTGCTTTCCCTGATGCTGTACTCGCTCTTCACTCATGACTGTGTTCCTGCATACAACTCAAACACCATTGTAAAGTTCGCAGACGACACAAGGGTGATAGGCCTGATCGCTCATGGTGATGAATCGGCTTATAGAGCAGAGGTGCAACATTTGGTGAGGTGGTGCACAGCAAACAACCTAGCTCTCCACACAGGAAAAACAAAGGAGCTCATCACTGATTTCCGGAGATCTGGTAACAAGGACTACACCCCCATTTCCATCCATGGCGACACGGTGGAATGGGTCTCAAGCTTTAAATTCCTAGGGATACACATCACCGATGATCTTTCATGGACATATAACACCACTGCACTGCTGAACAAGGCTAAACAGCGTCTATTCTTCCTGCGACCGTTGAAAAAATCTGGCCTCTCTCAGCAGGTCCTGTATGCCAAGTGTGACCTGGTGGGCGTAAAGCGGAAGGTCTTGGCTCTAGGGTACTCGACTACGCCACCTGGGGAATTTCCCCCCAAGAAATCTTTCCAATTTATACTCCTAAGATATTGTACGGAGACAAGATGGTTCTCACATGCAGGTAAGTTAGCAGAGACACAAGTATTTCAGTTTGAATACAAAAGTTTATAACAAATAAATTAAGTTAAAATACAAGTCTGCAAACTATTGCTATAAACTCTTAACGGGTGAGAATGTAATAAGGGCAAGCAATGTCGCCAGAGGGGTAATGGCTGCCACCAGAGATGAACTGTAGAAAAATGGTAGGGAGTAGGGGGTAGGGTAGGGGTAGGGGAAAGCAATAAACCAAGGGACTCGAACTGGCGTACCTGACGAAGCGGCCATATATGTACAAAAATGGGACCTCGGCTAATTAGTGGTTAGCCACCCTAGCGCTACTTGGGGGGCATGGCCAAGAATGGAAAGAGCTACGGTGGCTGAGAGGCACACTGTCGGTTACACAAGTAAGGCTTGTTATTGGGGCTTAGATGGATAATTAAACAGGTGTGGGCTTGGCAACAATCGTGTACAGGAAACGCCAACTATGGAATGACGATTATGCCAGAATGAAAAACATGGTGTACAGAAAATGTGTTATGAAACTGATGGAGGAGGCAGGGTGAAGGCATAAAAGAAAGATGCTTTCGGGGTTTTTTCAGAGTGATTGGGGAGTGCTTGTGAATACACACACCGCATATACACCTGTTGCTCCGCGGACCAACCCGGTTTACTGTATGTGATTGATCACCATATGCAATAAACCACAACTCATTTTACACCAGACTCTGTAAAGAGTATTTTCTGGCAGGCATCAAAATGTGGAGGAAGACCCTTGGTCCATTTGGCCCTGACCAGGGGGATATCCACCACAGCTTCTGTGCCATTATCATAGAAATTAAAAAATATTATTAAATATTAGTTTTGCTCATCTACCTGGAATATTATTTTATATTTACATTTTTAACAGTAGCATATTTTAGGTGCGCACAATGTATTGCAGTTGTTGTTTATCACAACTGCAATTTTACGTTAGATTTATTTAACGTTGACATCACATTTCATTTTAACGTGAATAAAGTCCAAATCAACATAGTAGCCTAGGCTACAAAACAGAAATGTGACGCATAAGCCTGTGCATCACATTTGTAGCGTACTATGTCTACATTAACAACAAATAAAAAAAAAACGACATTCACCATATGAAATAATTTAAAAAAGATTCAGTAATTATGATGCTTAGACTAATATATTGTAGCCGTTGATAGTTAGCCACTGCTGCTAAGGAAGTGAGTGTTCCCATGACTCTTTTTGTTTTTGCCGTTAGCTTTTCTTTATGATTAATGTTTTTTCCTTTCAGACTTTGTTATGTAGGCTATGTGACTTTGTTACACAGTTATGCGTGACGGATAGCGGGGGCAGTGACTGCAAGTATATTAAAATGTTTGGGGTTGGTTAGTTCAAAACTCGTAAAACAAAGTTTTTCGCTTCGGATATAAGCATGGCTCTTTTTTCTTCAGTGCATTTTTTACTTTTAGCAAATGATATGTACATATTGTATGCGTTAAAATCTGGGGTTCTGTTACCTTCCTAAAAACGAAAAATAGGCTACTTTGCGTCTGCATGATTGCTTGAGTAGCATGGTGCAGTTGAACGTAATGGATATTACGATTTAATTATTATTAATTTCATTGACATTTGCTTTCACACGTGCTGTTTTGCCGCAGAGCAGGCTAATAATAGACATGTTTGGAACAATGTAGGGTAATTTTTAAAATGAAATAAAACTATTTACAGATTCGTGTATGCTGCCCACCCGGATATGGAAATGAACGAATCAGTGAGTCAAAGATTCGAATCATTTTACTGTACTGAACGAAAGGAACCGAATCACTAAAAATAATCGTATTGAACACCACTAGTAACATACAAACAGAAATATACATATAAGTAAATCTATTTAATTAGTAAATAAATTGACATATATTTCACTAGAATATACTTATTGGGTCAATTTTGAATATTCACATATATTTTTAAAGTTCTCGTCAAAATATATTTCAAATATATATTTTTTTCATGTATGAGAGCAATTCTGGAAGAATTTCTAACGCTCCTCTCGTTTGGCCAACATGTATAATGCCAACACGAGAAGAACAAGAACAGTTAATGTTACCCAAGTCATAAGTAATAGCACAAAATCACCCTACAGCACACCCTTTCACAACGTAGTTAGCTAGCAAACTAAATGTTGTTATCTGTTAATGTTAGCTAAGTATACCAGTTACTAGTATAACGTTAATATGTCTAACTATTTTTGTTTGTACAGTGCTAACGTTAACAAGACTATTACAACTGTATGCCCAGGACAGCTGACTCCGTCTTTCATATCACCAAACAATCAACGTTACGTGTTTAATTTGGTACCGGTACCATAACGTTATGATCACAGCCTGGAATGCGCTCTAGCGAGCTCTCTCCTCTGACTAAGCGCAGACCGCATTGCGCACTCCAGGAAATCACATCGCTGCATGTAAAGGAGGCGGGGACAAAGCGAACAAACACCAACAGAAAGTATGTTTCTCATCCAGTGGGGACATGAGGGAGTTAACCCTTTGTAGAGCCGATGGAAATAATATTTGATTTAAACACATACGCAATTAATGTGAAAATAGTGGTAATCAGAAAAGCGGTAGGGACATATCCCCACCGTCCCTACCATAAATTACGCCCATGGGACAAACGTTTGGCTTATGTTGTTACAAATTAAACGAGCCCAGGACCTGCTTTGCACTATGTGTTCGAAAAAAATACAGTACAGGACAAGCGGCAAAAGGCATTGTATCGGCATGATACAGATCCCTCACACAAAGCAGCTGTCCCGGCTCTTCGTTGTACATCAACGTTTCCGGGAGCTGTGGCCGCTGGAGCTGCTGCCGCCTCATCCATCCAAGCCCGCTTGTGCAATCGTTAAGTCCGCGTTTGTACATTTGTACATTGAAAACATGACCTGTCTTTCAGGATAGCGCCAGCGCTAGTTGACCTGTGCAAAACATCACATGACTGCACTCTCCAAACTTAGCGTGTCAAATATATGATGATGACTTGGACAAAGTTGTAACACAGCATCTTGCTACTCGACCACGTTTTATTGAAGTTGCACTTTTCATTTTTAATAGTGTTTAAGTAAAAAAGGAAGCACTTTTAATTTGACCACGGTAGTACAAAATTGTATTAATGTATCTTTTTTTGTTTTACAATTTTAAATTAAAGCTGTTGTGGTGACGCTAAATGTACATGCGTCCTGTTTTGTTACCCCCCCCCCCCCCCCCCAAAAAAAAACAAAACAAAATCACCACTGCATGAGGAACATGCAGCCAGGAACAAACCTGGCCCCCCAGCTCTGCCACAGACAGCAGGAACAGTGCCCCCTGCGGTAAGGAGATGGTCCTACAGGAGGGTGGAAGGTCCAGCCTTCCCAGACCTGACCAAGGAGGATGAGACTGTGTACACCATGCTCAGGATGGCCCTCGACAACCTGCTCGATCCAGAAGAGACCAAGCAGTACAAGTACCACATCCTCCTGGACCACCTGAAGGTCGACCAGGCCCGGAGGCTGGCGCTCACCTTCTCCAAGGCCCCTGACCCCTTCACGCGAGCGGTGAAGGCGCTGGATGACCGGTACGGGCAAGTACGCCAGCTGGCATCCAGGGAGATTAAGGTCATCATGGCCTTACCTCTGATTTGGCCAGGGGATGGGCAGGCCTTTGACGACTTCGCCCTCTGCATTCATGCCCTGGTGGGACTCCTTCAGACTCTGGGAGGGCAGGGCCAAGCTGAGCTGGCCTGCGGCTCACACGTGGAGCACCTCCTGGAGAAGCTCCCATCTGAGCAGTTCAGCAGGTTCAAGAGGAACATCAGCCGACTCAGGCCGGAGTCCATGATGTACACCCTGCTGGACTTTGCAACCTGGCTCCAGCTAGAGGCTCGCTGCCAGCCAAGGAGAGAGGGCCCCCCAGCTGGACAGAAGGAGCAGCGGCCTGCACCAGAGCCCACCAGGCAGGGGGCCAGCATCCTGCACGGAGCCAACCAGGCCACCAGCACTGCAGCCCAGAGGCCATCGCCCACAGCGCCACCTGCTGGGAAACCAGGGGGGAGGAGGAGCGCGTACTGCCCATACTGCGACAACGCCGAGCACTACCTCAGCCAGTGCGCCACCTTCAGGCGGCTCTCCAGGGACGAGAAGGTGGCCAGGATCAGAGAGAACCAGAGGTGGTGGCAGGTACTGCACAAGGTGAGCAAGAGGTCCAAAGAGAAGACACATCCACACACATCCACACTTCAGCCGCCAAGACTCTGTACCTGGACCGGCCGAGTGGCCAGAGCCCTGTGATGTTCAAAGTTATTCAGGTCACCCTGCATCACAAGGGCCGGTCCATGGAGACGTACGCGGTGCTTGATGACGGCTCAGAGTGGACAATCCTCTTCCCAGCTGCAGCCAAACAGCTCCACCTGCAAGGCAAAGTGGCCGTGTCACTCCAGATCTCCCCTGCATCTGGACCAAAGCAGACCTACCGGATACGGAATGCCTTCACTGCTGACCACCTGGCCTTGTCAGAGCATTCCCATCCAGTGGCAAAGCTGCAGAAGAGGTATGCACACCTCAGAGGCCTCCCGCTGCAGTCCCTCAACCTGGTGCGCCCGCTGCTAATTGGGGCTGATTATACCCATGTGATCACCCCTATTGAGCTAGTGCGTCTGGGCCCACCAGGGGGCCCAGCAGCCATCAAAACCTGTTTGGGCTGGACTCTCCGGCACAGCGCCTTCAGCGTTGAACCTCTCCCCTCAATTGTCTGCTGACCTCAGTCAGCAAACCCAGAGAGAATACCACCCACAGAAACCGCGGTTGAGATTGGCTGAACACAGCTGATGGGGCCAGTGTCCTCCCTTCCCCCACCAAGGAGCCAAGAAGGGGCCTAGCAGACCAGCTGAAGCAGGAGTGGAGGATGCTGCGAATATAAAAATATCACAGCAGATCTAGCCAGATTACTGGCAGTGATGACGTAACTGGTGATGTAATCCAGGCTGCGGTACCTTCAGTAGACACTCCCCTCTGTTCAGGTGATCGGTGGTGGTGACGTAATCCAGGCTGCGGTACCTTGCTGTCTGAACGAGGCCCTCCACTCCCCGGTCCCATCCTCTTTAGACACGGTGCAGATGTAGGCGTGGTCAGAAAGATTTCCCAGCATCCTCACTGTGATGCTCACTGAGAACAGTCCCTGGGCATCTGCAGTCGGCTGTCTGGAGTCCTGCAGGGTTCCTGATGGTGTGGGTGGATCAGTGGACCAGGAAACGCGAGGGGTGGGGTAGATGCCCTGGGACATGCAGGCGACTCCCTCTCTGGTCCTCTCCATGCTCACTGATTTGATGGGAGCTGCAATGATGTCATAATAGCAGTAAATATGGAGCAGGTAATGCATTTATGACACCACAACACGTCACACATATTCTATGTGTTGACTAGATATTTGGGTCTTATGCTCCTTCCATGATTCTTACTCCTTTATCTAGAAGGTTCCAGTGCTATCTGTGTTGCTATGCTATATGTTGATCGTCTGTTGTAGAACACCCCTCTTCAGCTCTTAAACTGGTAAATCAGAAAACACAGCTTTAGCAATGGCAGAGGCAGAACTCTCAGTGTGAGGACTATGGACTTAAATATATGGTCCATATACAGATCATCTGAGGTTATTCTTAAATCTGTTGACTGTGAAAATGGAACAGAGTTTATTCCTGTTTTTCACTAAGCTTTGGCTCATGCATATGCATAAAGGGCGTGGCCAGCCAATTCCTTTAAATCAGATTCTCCTCTAAAATTCAGTTAGGAAGCAATACTGAAAACGCATTGTTGTCTGAATCAAATGTGTAAATACATAATATTACTGTCTATAGTGTTACCATATAAATGCCATTATCGTTTTATTACCTAAATGAAAACACAGTAAATGATAATTCTTTAGTGTCAGCAATGGCAAGGCCAGAATTTCCTAAATGCTGCATGTCAGTCCTCCATCGTGTAGATGGGGAAATCTGTATCAGCATTACTGTAGGGGAAGAGAACCTTCCGGAAACACATGTGGAATTGGAGTAGCACACGTCTGCATGGCGACAGGAACTTAACCAGGTGCCATTTCTCAGAATGTGATGATTAAGAAATCGTTTTTCCTTCATGTAATGGGAATAAATCACGATTACCACGATACCCAGAGAGGGATTCTCTGTTAAACACCAGGAACACTGTGGGTCATGAAGGCATTAGCAGGAGATGGTTGTGGGGAGACTTACCCTCCACTCTCAGGCTCACAAAGGACTCCTGGTTGCCCAGTGTGGTGCTGGTGTAACACTTGTATCTGCCCTGGTCCTGAATGCTGGTGTTCTGTAGCAGCAGGGATGCGTTGCCGTGAGAGATCAGGTCCCTAAAGAGAGAGGTCCGTCCTTTGTAGCGCCCATTTTGGTGCTCTAGCTGATCATTGTCATAATAGCTATGGACAATGACTTCTTCCATTATCAGCCAGTGAATGAGGACTTTCTGCGAGGGTTTGAAGCTGCACGGCAGCACACAGGCCTCAGAGAAGAGGCAGGTAACAGGTGTATCTGCAGAGGAAGAACAGACACAGCAGAGTGTGTGTGTTCAGAGATGTTGAGGAGGAAAAGGAAGAGGAAGATCTCGAAATACTGACCATGGTTTTAACTCTGACTACGAGAGACCATAGATTTGGATACTTCAGGTGTACAGTTAGTTTATCTCATCAAAGTTAAAAAAAAAACTTTTCATGAAGACCCAGGTTTGTCTTTGGCTCAAAACAAGAGCAACATTCACCTGTTTTCAGCATTGCCAATGCCTGGCCTCTATTATAATGCACACAGCAAGGACACCACACCTACAATTTAGTTACACAAGGAATTATGACACTTTACAGTCAGAGTACACTGATATTACACTGCATTGCATTGGATGTGTGTGTGGGGTGTCGCCAAAAAACGTGAGGGGTCGCGAGATTATTTTCTGTGTTGAATGTATTAAACAAGTTTTTTTTTTTAAAAATGACAGTTTTTGAATTTTTAAATCTTTCTTTGAATTATTCAGATGCACAATTGAGAGTGTTTCCATACCGTTCCTCCGAGAGAAAGAAATGGAACGGTGTTCTGCCATTTTTTTGCGTCCTTTTCAGATTTTGCTACCGGTCGCAGGAATTTATAGCGTGGGCTATAGACTATAAACTATTGCTACCTTGTCAAAAAATGCTACCGGAAGGCAGCAACTTTCACATGATTTTGACGTCTTATAGAAACAGTAACGTTAGCACATTTTGATAAGTCAAACGTTAGTAAAGTCAGTGAAAGATAACTAAATTGTGTAAATTGTGTCAAAGTAACTTAATATGCCTATGTGCAAATCCCCCCCACCCCCCACAAAAAGAGAAGGCTTGGGAACCATTTCATAACTTTGATTTTCATAAATAATTTTGGGTGTTCTGTCATTTTGTCCTACCTAGTTGAAATGTCCTATCTGCAGCCATCGATCTTTGCTACCCGAACTATACTACCGCAGGTAGCCTACCCTAGGTTGCGTACCATTTCAGCTGTACCGTATTTGCATTCCTACACATGCAATATACATAGACCGCATATATGTTTTTGCATTGCACTTGTTGTGAACAATAAACCCTTATACTTGTTACATCTTACCTTCTGCTTTCCGTTTTAAGCAGTGGGTAACACTTGAGGAGGTTGGCCACGACAGTATGCTGTCAAATCAGGGGGTTGGGAAAGAAGGGGGTCGCGAGACTTGACCAATGTTTTGTCGCCAGACAAAAAGTTTAAGAACCGCTGACGTAATCCATAGACAGAAATCTTTTGTAACTCTTGGACCATCACCTCACCTTTCTTTTTTTTTCTTACTTTTTCAAATTAGCCAACTTCTCTTTGTCCCTACAAAAATACCGGTTTTCACACATAACCACATTTAGCCTGGACACATGTTTGATATTCATGATACCAATAAGTCATTTTAAAAGAAGTGAAGATCTAAATATCATGAAATAGCTGCTTAACACTACAAATCCTCAATGAAATTCACCAGACCAGTGTGACCAGTGAACTGAGGTACATCCAATCCTACCGATGTGCACACACAATATCGACAGACATAGCCTACCATGCTGTAACATGCTATATCATATCATACTTCTTCATTATTCATTAACTGGTGATCTTATTCCTTATTTCTCCAAGACTCTGAGCCAGTCTCAGAGCTGTCTCCCTATTAATATTGCATATAACAGTGACATAGTGAAATATAAGCAGGTAAAATCACAGCAGATGAGGATGAAGCTGGAAAGTGGCTTTCTCTCTACCTTCACACAGAGCCAGTGTCAGAATCCACGGGAGGACGGCGGTGATGAAAGCCATCAGAGTCCCTGCCATCGCTGTGAGACACTGTCGCTCCGAACGGATGAAAAGTCAAGAAAAGCTGAATCTGTAACCAGCACTCTCTCGCTATGCTCTCAGTGCCTTAATCGTACCTTGATAAGAGGAACGAAACAGGTGAAACAGTAACGCCTCTTTTCGGACGCATCGTTTCCTTGCAAAACCTGCTCTGCTGCTCTTTGGAGCTCTTCGCTACGATGCCGTCCGCTCTGTAGCGTGAACAACAAACAAAGCGCTCATACAGGACTGTATTTCCTTATCTCTCATTATAGGGAAGATGTCCTGTACTCTCACCTCTCCCGTAGCTGTTTCCTCCTGTCTCTGATGTGATAAGCAAGGACAATCATTTTATATTAGGCCTAATATCACATTGCTAATTATGAGTGGCATATTTTCTTTTCCTTAATGTAAAAAAGTCTCATAACTCTTTTCAATAACACACCAGTAAAACTAACGGAGAATGTATGTACACTGATTTACAGCACCGTGCAGTAGGATAGCAGTATGCTCTGTATTCGCTCAGGGAAATAAACCGGCGAGCTGTGAATAAACGGGAGTTATAAGAGGAGGACTACTACCGAAGATCTGCCCTCCACATCGTGCTTTTTAACTTTTCAGAAGAAAGGACGAAACGCTACTCCACGCCACATAAGTAGGCTAACTAATTTACACATATATTTCTGTTTGCCAATGTTGTCCTAATGTTTGCTAATCTATATACAAATGTTTAGCCAGTAATCTGCAGTAAATATTTATGGCTTCCGGAGTTTCTGGTGTCTTGTTTGGTTAGATTTTGCGTGTTGGTACGTGTTACAGGTGAAGAAAGCAAAGCCTAGCAAACTGACTGCTGTCTGATGCTTCCTAACTAAATGATGCCTTCTGTTTATTTTTGTTAAAAGGGCAACATAATACAACACATTTTGCACGGTAACTTCGCCCATTCATCATTTTGTGAAATGCACGTAGTTTTTTCTCAACATTAAATGAATACCACAAGAGTGACGAGAAAAGTGCGTGCAGCTGGTAGCTCAGTAGATGCCAATCAGGCTGGTTTTTTTCCGTCACATTCAGCCTGCGTTTTTATCCATAAGCAGATACTGGGTGTGATAAAGTGCGGAGCAGGGAGTGACTCTACGAGTTTGGGAGGGGCAGGTCCAGCAGTTGCTTGCCTTGATCGGGAGCAGCTGGCGCATGTAGAAGGGCGGGGCGGGTGTGGAGCTGTTAGGGACGGAGGGCGAGTGAGTTACGCAGGCGGGCGGTACGTGGCGAATTCGCTTCTGTTGGTCGGTGGGCTGTCGTGTGCTGTTGTACGGTGTGTGTGTGTGTGTGTCTGCCTGACGGCTGGGGTCTGAATAACAGTCGGAGACAAAGAGATGCAGGGATCGACGGCGGACTTACTGGAGCGGATTCTGCGGAGGCAGAGAATACAGGAATCGGTCCTAACAGACAAGGAACACGTCTTTCAGTCTCTGTGTGACTCCGGGGAGCGGCCGCCGTCCCAACGATTCCTACAGTGAGACAGACACCCCCTTATCCAGAAGCCGATAGACCGGGACATGTTACGATCATTTCTTGCGTTCTCGGCTGCCCGGTGCAAATAGAGGGAAAACCGTACTTTTCTTGCTGATCGTTGTCTTCGTGTTTTCCGAGTGTGGAATATACGCTCATTGCCCGCTGTTGATGCACCCGATCCGGTTGTGCCAGGACCCTCTTGGGGTGTAGTGTCGGCCTGGATGAATTTAATATCTCACGAGTGTATGCGTTACTTGCTGATGATTTCAGGGTTTACTCCAGTTTGACGTGTAGAACCCTAATGCCGACATACCTGTGAGGGAGAATGATGAATATGCCCTGAAGGGGGCGCTCACAGTCTGGGGAGGGTTAGTAGAGTGTTAGGTGCTGGAAAGGAGTTAATCTGGCTGAATTTGCACTTCGGTGTGTGGTTTTATGGCAACACTGTATATACACTCAATGTCACACAAACACTGCAAATGCACACATGCTATATACACAATACTATGCCACGCACACGCACACACACACACACACACACACACACACACACGCAGTGAAAACAGTCCACGCACAACCATTTTTTGTTGTTACATTGAAATGCTTTATTTGGCATGACTGTTTGACTACTTTGGCAATATTATTATTCAGTCTCAACGTACAACATGCATAATCTGATGGATATTGAATGAAAGTGAAAGGACAAAGATGACATTTAAAGCAAAAATACAGTAAATGGTGACATCGGCAGTTAGAATGAGGATCGCTGTCCCTCCAGCTCTGGCACGCTTACAGATTATACAGCCAGTGCTGCTGTCCGTCCCTCTCCTAAAGGGACAGTCAGCATATCTACGCCAACCACTTCCTTACAATGTGGAATGATCCTAGTAAATCGATCAAAGCACTGTTTTTGAAATGTTCACATTTAAGAACACAACGAGGCTCTGTCTCAAACTCACCTGTCTCTTTTCTTTTGGTAGCTGTGTTTTTTGTGCATTTATTAATGGTAGACTGTGGTCTCTAAGGCTGTACTTGGCATGAATCTGTCTCTGCTTTATACTGTATCTTAGACAGCGATAAGACATTCAGCCAGTGTGTATTCTCTTTTTAAGGCTAGATAGCAATTAAGTTTACTTTATGTTCTGGTTTGGTGACTCTAGCGTTGCAGGTAAGTATTTTGTAGTTTGTTTTACAGTTTGGTTTATTCTGATCCATGACTGTGAAGCAGTGTTAGTCTGAGACAGGTGAATGTTGAGTGCTGTATGGTTAGTCAGTCTCAGTGCTACATGACTGAGGGAGCTTGTTTGTTTTAGGGTTCAGTTCTTTGGTTTGCCTGAAATTGCAGCATGTCTTGTGCACATACATACATACATACAGTCTACACACACCTGTACACACAATGAAAATATACTGCATATACTAAAAATAAAAAATAAGCTCAATATATACATCCCAAATATCAGTTCATTAATTGTAATAAATAAATATTAACACGTGTTTCATCTCGGAAAGCTTTTTAAAGACCTGCAGTGAGATTAGCCCATTAGAGCATGAAGTCCAGCACCTCTCTGTGTTCATTTTCACCACACTTCCTGATCAGAACCTTTAGCCCAGTTGCACAGCTGCAGATTTACACAGAGTGTTCGGTTTTAGCACCTTAGCTCCAGGGTCCTGACCACATACTACCCATATGAGGCTGAAAGCTCAGGTTTGAGTCTAAAATGACAAGATTGTTCACATCAGATCTGCTCTGCACAGCCACATGGCTGAGTTTGCCTGCTGTGAGCTTGGGAATTGCTACTAGGATTTCAGTCTTTAAAGGACATTTTTGGACATTTGAGTAGTGATGCCTGTTAGACAACTCATCTGTGTTTGGAGGGAATCAGTGTTATTAGGGGAAACAGAAATATGAAGCCGTGTATCATCTGCATAACAGTGGAAACTGACACCATGTTCACAAATGATTTTACCCAAAAGGGGTGCATGTACAAGGAGAAGAGAAGCAGACCAAGAATGGCTCCACCTTTTCTGGGCGGCTTGGGGAGAGTTTAGAAGAGTTTAAAATGTTGCTGTAAAACCTCTGATTGCAGAATGCCAGTGTCATTAGTGCTTATGTGGCTGACAGTAGTGCTCTTTGGTGAATGTTTAGCCAGGACTGTGGGGAACTGAACTCCCCCTCATGGACCAGGATAACCGTGTTGCAGAACGCATGGTTTTCATCTCAGTGCTAGTGGCTCTGCAGTCAGATGAGGTCAGCGGACTCATTTTGGAGCCAGCAGGCAGGTACAGCCCACAGAGCAGGAGAAGGGCAGACTGAAGCCTGGGTCAGTGCAGTGCGGTCCCAGCCCAAGAGGCTGACTGTGACACAGGCTGATTTAGATCCACCTGACCGTCTGAGGATGAGTAACTAAAAGTACTAATATGGATAGAATTCATGAAATAAGTGGTAATACAATAAAAAAACTGGCTACAATAAAAATCAACGATTCCCTCATTGCAGAATTTTAGTTCAAAACATGAATTCTGCGATCAAGTAGGAATATGAAGGGATGTTACTATAGTTAAAAAATAAATTAACCATAATGAAGTTGAGTCGTTGCCCAAAGGAGTTGGTGCACTCAGACACTGTTCCTCCACTCAGTTATCTTCTTCTCCATCTCTTCCCCCCTGTTCCTCCACTCCTCCATCTTCTTCTCCATTTCTTCCCCCCTGTTCCTCCACTCCTCCATCTTCTTCTCCATCTCTCCTCTCCTGTTCCTCCACTCCTTCATCTTCTTCTCCATCTCCTCTCCTGTTCCTCCACCCAGTTATCTTCTCCATCTCTTCCCCCCTGTTCCTCCACTCCTCCATCTTCTTCTCCATCTCTTCCCCCCTGTTCCTCCACTCCTCCATCTTCTCCATTTCTTCCCCCCTGTTCCTCCACTCCTCCATCTTCTTCTCCATCTCTCCTCTCCTGTTCCTCCACTCCTCCATCTTCTTCTCCATCTCCTCTCTCCTGTTCCTCCACTCCATCTTCTTCACCTTCTCCTCTCCCCTGATTACTCCTCAGAGGCTGTGCCTCCTCTCCTCTATCTTCTGGTCCTTCTCCTCTCCCCTGGTTACCATCACCTGCAGGAAGGAGGATATGAGCCACAGAGATAACAAAGCAGGACCATCCACATCCAGAGGCCTTCAGTCCCGGTGTCCCACATTAACGAGGTGATGTCATCGTGCCCATGTCAGTAGTGCTTACCTCATTCAACTTTTAGTATCTGCATCACATACCACCCAAATCTTAAAATGTCAACATGCTGAACTCCAGTGAAAATGTAAACATAATATAATCAGTTTAATATAATCTAGTTTGAATATTGACACTTTACTCCAGCTGTATTAATAATACATTACAATCCAGAATAGCTGTTAATATCAGTGCAGTAGTTAAACTATCAATACATAATGTTTTTCTAATACTAATGTACTGTACCTCAGTTAAATTATTTATGTATTACAAAGAAGCTAAATATATCAGAACAGTGTATTCAAGTTAAAATATCAAAACACCATAACAGGAAATATGTAAACATACTACACTGCCTTTTGACAGATGAGTTATTAATGTTCTGTATGTGATCATATAGAAATGCACCTGGATTCAGTCTTACCTCTTAGTCCTTGTATTAACTGTATTAATCTTTGGAGCCACCCTGTAGTACACAGACATGTAAATCATATCCAGGGCCATATGCATAACACACACTCTCACACTCACACTCACACTCTGATCAATCTCTATACAACAGGAGACAAAATACAGCACCTTCGTATAACCCCTGTCAGTAACAGAATCTAAAAGGTGCATAATGAATAATGTGTGTGCATGTGTGTGTATGTGTATGTGTATGTGTATGTGTATGTGTATGTGTATGTAGTGTGATGCCTATGATTATATGCTGGGAACAGCACTTCAGTTTGTTTACCACTGTAATATAGAGCTGGCAAAACAGTTTTAAAATATGGATCTAGAATAATAAGGTCCAAAGAGTTCATTCTCTGTACCTTTTTTCCATGCTACTATGAGGAGTCCTGTCACGAGAAGAACAGTAATAACCACAGCAACAGCAGCAGCAGCAGGGTGCAGGGTGTCACTCCCAGAATGCTTATCTGCACCTGTAAATAAAGACACACTTCTTCAGAGGGGGTTACAGCTGACAGCATTTTCACCCTGAACCAAAGCCAGTCTTGAAGGAGGAGTCTAAGAATGACTTTCAGCAGCTCTTTCTAAGGAGAACTATATGGTATATGCACTAGAAGCCTCAGCATGTAACCGTAATATTATTAATAGAAGTATGCTGAGTGCCATAAGTAAGGAGTATCTTTGCACATTAAATGCTTTTGTCAAAAATAGAACATTTTGTTTCATCTGATCATCCATCCTGGTAATTGGTGTTATGGACAATGCCTACATATTTGGTAATGAGTCCATAAAATATGAAGAATCACAGTGTAAATTCTGTGGCTTTCAGCACTGAAATGATTTATTCTTAAAAATTCTGGCATAGCATTATCACAAATGGATTTATATTAGTGGAAAGTGAAGCTCTCTGTGGCTCCGGACCAGCTCAGGTGAGTTTTATTTAGTTTCTCCTCTTTATCTTTCACTTCCTGGATCCGTACCTGTAAATCTGACATATGTCTGCACCAGCTGCAGGGTCCGGTCGGCTAACACCTTGCAGGTGTAGGTTCCTGTGAGGTTCTGGCCTGGGTTCTGTATCAGGAGCGACCCGTTTTCTAAAAGGTTCTGAACCTGGTTCTTCCACAGGTCTGTGATATGCCGGTGTGAGGTGCAGCTGTTGTGTGTGAGGATGGGCGGGGTTTGTCCCATGAAGGTCCAGGTCTGAGTGAAGTTCTGGAGGCTGGGCTTTGGTACAGGGCAGGGGATGGCCAGGGTTTGGCCCACTTCTCCATGGATGTCCTCTGAAAGAACAATCAAACACAAGTTGAGTTACACTTAGACCAAGCCCTCCATACCCAGACAGACCCGGTCCAGTAAGATGATCACACACTGCACATAAAAGCCCAGGTTAATCTCTGATATTATTTCTGTTCTGGGTTATTAAGTGAGTCAATAAAGTAACTGGCTCCATCCAGATTATTGCCAGTGATGATGTGACTAGGTATTGGAAGATGACCTCAATAAAACTGAAGGTCAAAGAGTCAATGATAGAGCCTGAAGGCCACACCCATTCTGGGGTTCATGAAGCCTCATTCTGCCATCAGTAGATGCTCCCCTCTGTTCAGAAGATCGGTGGTGGTGATGTAATCCAGGCTGCGGTACCTTGCTGTCTGAACGAGGCCCTCCACTCCCCGGTCCCATCCTCTTTGGACACGGTGCAGATGTAGGCGTGGTCAGAAGGATTTCCCAGCATCCTCACTGTGCTGCTCACTGAGAACAGTCCCTGGGCATCTGCAGTCGGCTGGCTGGAGTCCTGCAGGGTTCCTGATGGTGTGGGTGGATCAGTGGACCAGGAAACGCGAGGGGTGGGGTAGATGCCCTGGGAGATGCAGGCGACTCCCTCTCTGGTCCTCTCCATGCTCACTGATTTGATGGGAGCTGCAGTGATGTCATAATAGCAGTTAATATCCACTTCCTCTGCACAGTCAAGGTGGAACATAAAAAGGTTTTGTCAGGAACCCAAGTCATATGCTACTCACTAAATTCATTCAAGCACATCTTACAGTGCATCCAATTTAACAGCAAGGGTTAAGCAACACTGAAGTGAGAGAAAATGGCACATATGCCATCCACAACTGTGGATCTGATGTCAGCAGCTTCTTACTACCCAAAATGCACCACTTAAGCAATTCACACCCCTTCAAGAATGTTCACAATGATCCGTTAAACAAGAACATTTTTTTCATTGGGTTTATTTGACAAGGACAGTTCACATTAATTATAATCCTTTATTTTTAATAATCCTTTCTGTAAACGTGCCAGAGTTATCCAAAATGGCTAGTTTTCACAGGCGGTCTCTGAGTGGGTAATGAAGACATTACATGCAACAAAAATAAAAAAATGACAAGCATGAAACATGAAATGACATGTAACATGGACAGCTAAAGCAGGTCAATGTCATGAATCATAAACAAAGGCACATGAGAATCTACAGAAAAGGAGCAGCATAGATTATGCTTAGAAACCTTACATCGATTACTGGATGTTTTAATCCATTGTGTAGGTACATGATATTACTGTCCGTATATTTATCATAAATACCATTGTTTTTTATGCCCCAAATGAATATCCATAACACACAGCAAATCAGAATTCTTTCGTGTTAAATTCTCCAAAATGAAGCACGTCAGTCCTTGTCCTGCAGAAATCTGTAGCCGCATGGCTACAGGAACACTGTGGGTCATGAGGGCATTAGCAGGAGATGGTTGTGGGGAGACTTACCCTCCACTCTCAGGCTCACAAAGCACTCCTGGTTGCCCAGTGTGGTGCTGGTGTTACACTTGTATCTGCCCTGGTCCTGAATGCTGGTGTTCTGTAGCAGCAGGGATGCGTTGCCGTGGGAGATCAGGTCCTTAAAGAGAGAGGTCCGTCCTTTGTAGCGCCCGTCTTGGTGCTCTAGCTGATCGTTGCCATAGTAGTAGCTGTGGACAGTGATGACCTCCCATCCAGCCAGTGTTTGCCAGGTAATGTCCTCTTCAGGTGAGGGTGTGAATCTGCACGGCAGCACACAGGCCTCAGAGAAGAGGCAGGTAACAGGTGTGTCTGCAGAGGAAGAACACACAGCAGAGTGGTTCAGCTGTTAGGGAGCCAGGCTCCTAACCAAAGGGTTGCAGGTTCGATCCTTTGCTGTGCTCCTGAGAAAGATACCGGATTACATCTCTATGTTACTCTTGAGCTGTGTATGTTTGTGTGGATGACTGATATGAAAGTAAATAGTAATAAACTGATGTGAAAACAACCATTTAATTGTACAATGTGAATTGGGTGGCAAATTAGGCTACCTTCCTACATTCCATTCTTATGATACTAGTTTCTTGAAAGGCCAGCACACCTCCAACAACACTGTACGTTTGACCAACTTAATACATATCAATGGTAACCGCTGTTGTGGTTGCGTTGGATGGAGAGAAGGAATCCTTTATATCAACAGCATGGACTTTGGCTCAATTGACTCAATTCAGTAAATGGTTAGAAATTCTATACAAAACATCAGCAAATACGGTCGTTTCTAATTCATTCACTCTCCATCACAGAACTAGGCAAGGATGTCCTTTCTCACCATTTCACTTTCACAATGGGAAATTCTCTCCTTTTGCTTACCTGGCACAACAGTACTCACTACCACACAATCAAAACTTCAAATATATTCAACCACCTATTACCATCAAGTCCAAAATGGTCATCTCTTCTGAATTCCCTGCTAAACCTCCCAGACCAATCCCTTACCCTGTAATGTACCACACACCAAGATCAATCTGTCTAAACACATATCAAAACTCAAAGTACAAAAACATGTCTGTATTTCAATGGTTATCTAATGAGTGATCACCTCAAACCAGACGAAGCACTACAAGTATCTAAGGAGTATAAAGGAATATGACAATACATGTCATCCATTCATAACATCATAATTCATAACTGTCAAACACCCCCACCAACCCCACAACCCTGTCAGCTATCAGCATGGCCTCTCTCTCCTGACTGTTCATTCCTCTCTGTGTGTCTACTAGGGGTGTATGATTCATCGTAGCACGATACATCGCAGTTCAAAAATGTGACGGTACGCATCGTATAAGTTGGCCGGTTTTGATTGTGAGCTCGAATTATATTTTTGTATTATTATCATCACTAAACATAGATTTTATTTCAAATATTATAATAATATTAATATAATAATTAATATAATAATATAATATTTAGATATGCAAATACATACAAAAACGATAAATATAACAAACAGTATGTTACAATTCATCATTGGTAGTAAATAAATATATAAATTGAAAGTAGTGTAACAGGTGGTCGTTGTGTTTAATATGTTACGTGGGTCGGTGAGCGAGCGAGTTTCGAACCGAGGTTCTTACTGCTCGCTGCCAACCCCTTAAAGCCAGCGTCGTTGCCAGTTGAGCTAAAGGCAAATTGCCGTTAGCCTGTCGGCGACAACGCTACTTAACCAGGTCTCAGGGGGAGTGACGTAGCCGCTGTAACCACTCAGCTACCTGCTACCCGCTACCTAAGGCTTTACGCAGGACTCACACGAGCTAATCACTTCAGCTCCGCTACACTCACCCCCCTTTGACCTCCTCTGACTCCTCAGCGACCACTGGCGGCCAAGCTGTGCTTTAGCCAGTGATCCGAGTCATGGCACCAATGTAACGCTGGTATCTTGCGTTGTGTTTAATATGCTGTTACGTGGGTCGGTGAGCGAGCGAGTTTCGAACCGAGGTTCTCACTGCTCGCTGCCAACCCCTTAAAGCCAGCGTCGTTGCCAGTTGAGCTAAAGGCAAACTGCCGTTAGCCTGTCGGCGACAACGCTACTTAACCAGGTCTCAGAGGGAGTGATGTAACCGCTGCAACCACTCGGCTACCTGCTACCTGTAGGCTTTACGCAGGACTCACACGAGCTAATCACTTCAGCTCTGCTACACCACCATGCCAAGGAAAGAACGGATCTTACTAGCAGAAGGACTTACACCGTCAGGCTCCATCAAATCTCTCTCAGACACCTTCACAATAGCCTCTACTTTGTCTGAATCACTTGAGACACCATCTTGAGAAATGCTGTGGCCCAGAAACTTCACAGACCTCCTTAGAAAATGACACTTAGCAGGGGACAATTTTAAATTGTGCTCCTTCAGACGCTGAAACACCATTTCAAGCTGCTGCAGAGTCTCCTCTTCAGATTTAGCAAAGACTAAGACATCATCCAAATAGCAGAGAAGACTGAGGAAGTTCTGATCGCCAAAGATGGTAAGCATCATTCTCATAAACATGGCTGGACTATTAAACAGGCCCTGAGGGAGACGGTTGTATTCATGTAACCCCAGAGGTGATGAAAATGCTGTGTATTTCCTGTCCTCTTCATGTAATGGAATGTTGTAATATCCAGACGTTAGGTCCATGGTACTGAAGAACTGGTTTCCACCTAAAGCAGCAAGGACATCAGCTTGGTGAGAGAGGGGATGGGCATCTTTGATTGTACGGGCATTGAGCCACCAAAAATCAGTACATATCCTGAGGTCACCATTCTTTTTCCACACCAACACTAATGGAGAAGCGTACTCACTGCTGGATTTTCTAATGATTTCTTTCTCCTCCATTTCGTCCAAGGTCTCTTTCAGCTTAATAATAATGGGATAATGGGCCGGAGACAGCCGGCGATAAGGTAAATGGGCGCTCATCTGTTAACCTAATGCAATGGCAGAACTTGCGTGCATCACCACAGTCCAGATGGTGTCTAGAGAAAACACACTCACATTTCTCAACAAGATTCACTAGTTGATCCTTCCAGTAAGAGGATACTTGACAGTCTTCAACAGAAATGTCCCCTAGCCCTAGACTATGCAGCTTGTTAACTGTGTTTCCAGCACTTCCGCCAACACTGCCCTTAGCTGTCAGACTCCCATGAGAAGTAGTACCCCTTACCCTCCCCACATTCTGGTAAACATTCTGGTTCATATTGATGTCATCATCAAAGTCCTCCAATGCTATGTATGGGTACACGTCTGCTACCTTGGCATTCCCGCGTAGAGTAATTTCGGCAGAGGTAGGGTTGATGATCTTGATTGGAAGCCATCCATCTCCCCACAGAGGAGTTACAACCCGCCCCACTAGTATGTTTCTGCTCACGCAACGGGATGTGCTTGGTTCCACTAGAACTGTGCTGCCAGTAGAAATGTTACATTTAGGAGGCGAGCGGCCCCACACAAGGTGCTCAGTCATGAGTAGGAGTGTTACGGAACTCTTCAGCTTCAACGTGCCCACCTTATCTGGGATGGAATTTCCTCTCCATCTCTCAAGGTTGGACAAGAGACGAACAAATTGGCTGCTGTCTTCCTGGCATGCCACATCAGGTTGCCCCACCACTCGCCAATAGGCATCACTAGACTTGAAATGCTTGATGAGGGGTTTCAACACATTAGTTCCTATAATCAGCTGATCGTCCTGTCCCTCAACAATTAACACAGGGACCTCAAACTTCCATCCATACAGTTCAAGATTCAGATCACACTGACCCAGAGGACTTGTTTGTTTACCCCCACAACCCACCAGAATAACATCAGCGGGGACCAGGAATTCACTTGCCACCATACCTGCTTCCCTCAGACGAGGAATGACATCCGCACTCAGGGTCGTAGCCATAGATCCAGTATCCAGCACGCCTTTTAACTCGACTTTGTCCTGCACTAGTACGGTTGAATAAAAGAGGCTATCACTTTGCGTAATTCGCATTGTATTCTGAATGACAACTTTGCTGCTCTTGGGTAGAGTTTCACATAAATACGAATACACAGACTCAATATCATGACTTTCAACGGAGGAAAAACTAAGATGCCTCTCATTGCCCTCCTCCAAATGGAGGCTTTCTAGTTTCCCTGAGGTTTAATCTGCGTATTCAACCCTGTAGAACAGGCTAGAGGTTGTGTGTCTATTTGACATTGCATGCGCGTGTGGCCAGGAGAATAACATTGGAAGCATCATTTTGCTTTCTATAGCCCCTGCGTACAGACTGAGTATTGCACACCAGTGCTTTCTCTAGCATGCCCAGTATCCTGTATAATGTGTTCCCTTCAGATGACACGTTCTGGTTCACACCCCCCCACAGGGGACTTGACTGAGGAACTGGCAGAAGCATTATTCTCCACACTGGGTCCAACAGCAGCAGCCATGTTCTGAACAAACTGACCTCCACCCATTTTCCGTTCCCTCAAAAACTCATCCAAGCGCTCCTGCACTTCACTGGCAGTCCACTCACGCTGGGTTTGCTCATGAACAGCAGGTAGAGATCTTTGTTGGGGCAGTTCCGAATGAACATGACAGCTAGCTCCATGGTCTGATTGGACATTGTCCTACCCTCACTTTTAAGACACTGCTCAGCCACCTCAGCGGCTTTGTTTAGCCGTATCCAGAGGGCTCTCATTTGCACGTGGCTTTGTAGCATAAAAGTCAGCCAATGGCATCCCAGAAGAGACAGAATCACCAAAGTGTTGTCTCAAGATGCGAAAGACAGCATCCACATCCCCTCTATCAGAAACACCACAGTTATTGCGTAGCCAGACCTTAGCTATGTCTCTGGCATGACCCATAAGTTTATTAATCACCTCCCCGACAAGCTCATGTCCTACGCACCCTTTCTTGGTAAGATACACCCTCATTAACTCCTCCCATTCAAAAATGGAGCATTTGTCTGAGTTATCACCACGGAAATAGGGTGGATCTCTCACTTCTGATTTCAACACCAGATTTAACTTAGATGCATCAATGGTAGTGACACCGCATTGAGTAGAATGAGGGTGCTGCATCAAAGACGCATCACAAATTAAGTTTTCTCTGATAGAATTGCTGATATCTTCACTAATCTGCTTGATCTGATCTCTCGTCAATGCTACAGGGGAATCTGGTACATAAATATCAAGGGGCGGCATGTCATGTGAGTATGGGGTTGAAAACCTAGCCCTCACTGGAGTAACACCAGGGCTGCATGGTGAATCACACGCCAAAAAGCCTCTACCCCTCCCCATAGAGATATAGCCCACCCCAGTAGGCTCCATTGTAGCTGACAATAAACTTTAAAAATACTACAATGCACAGTAATAATTAAAACATACTAAGTATATGGCAAAAAGCGTAATATACAACAATTGCAACGATGAATATAACACACAAGTCATCAAAATTCAATCAAACACTGCAAAAGACACATTCCCAGCTCCGTTGTAACACACGATGCACGCGTAGCTCCGATGCAGAATGACGTCCCCAGACCGGCAGCAGAGTTCGGAGTTCGGCTTCAGCTGAACAGTCGACAGGTCACAGCACCAGTGTAACCCGCTCAATTTGTACTCTGCGATGTATTTTTAAAGACAGAGACCCACGACGACGTAGCTGCATTCGCATTTATTGCCAGTCTGCATAAGAGTGCATATAACAGAAAAGAAGAGGATCCACGATGTGGAATTGAACGTTTCCACCTCGATCATTAGAGCGTACAGTAAAAAGGGGGGCGCCGTACAGCGCAACGAGGGGGCAGCGCAGGTAGCTAACACATACACCGACGTGGACCAGATACATAATAATGATACATATAACCTAGTGATTAAACAAAATTATGTGATCCCCATATCTTTACACTTTCCAAAATAAAGTACACAGAAACACAATGTAAAAGTAAAGAAAATGCATACCTGCATAAGTGCATATAACAGAAAAGAAGAGGATCCACGATGCGGAATTGAACGTTTCCACCTGTCAATAAACCATCGCAGCAATCACTCTCAATAGCCCCGACGACACAACCATCAAACACTCGATTCGGCAATAATTTTTTTTATAATGAAACATCCATGTTACTAAACTCATGTTTGACTTTGACAAGCCAGGCAAATTTTAGCAAGCTAGCTGATTGACAGCCTGCAGCTTACAGTTAGCTTGTCAATCGTTTAGCATGTGATGTTGGTATACGATCGAATGTATTAAAAATAAGTAAAAATCTAAATTTGCACTCAATACACAGATAATAAAACCACACAGAACCGATGTGAGACAGGGGATTATACATGTTGATTGTGGATGGATATTATCAACTTTTATAAAGAAGTTGTACATGGAGCACATGTCACACTGACCTCGATCATTAGAGGAGGATCATTAAAGGGGAGAAATATGGATGCGCAGGGGACTTAACCCTTTGTTAGCCACACCCCCTTTTCAAGTGACCTCACATGAATCACTATAATCCCAAAACGCCTCAACATAGATAGGCGACCACAAAGAAATGAATAACTACAAAATAGCTAATCCCAGCAACATGGATATGAAATACTAGTGAAATAATAATGCCAATATTAATCCTGCTACACCTGTAGCAACTTTGCAATTGTGAACGTTTTCTTGCTAGCCCGGGGTCGACGGGACGGGACGGGACGACGACGAGTAATTGCCTTTAATATGACAGTTAGCCTACGTCAGAGCCCGTCTCTTTAATGCTCTGTTTAACCATTTCAGAAATAAACCTACAAAACTGGAAAAATGCATATCAGCCTAAAAGATCGATCCATAAATTTTACAGATCGATATCGAATCGGACGAATTTCAAAAAACAATTAATCAAAAAAAACTATTTTGCACACCCCTACTACATAACATCGAACGATTGTAAACGCAATGCAAAATAAGTCCAACTAAACCGTTCTAGCAAACCGTTAGCATTTTAGATAACTGTTTGACAATCTCGATATGGATGATTTAAACCACTCATCATCGAGTTACAGTCAGAGAAAGAAGAAAGTGGTGCTGTTCCTTATCGCATACCATCTGGTGGAACAGAGAGTCCTGATGTCAGCAGGAAACTTCGAGCCTCATCTGGTGTTTGCAGCATACGGAATCCACCTTCATAAGTCACCTTTAAGACAACCGTGTAAATAAGAAAGTTCCGGACGCCTGCATTCCTCAGGATGCGTCTGAAGGGGGGCGAACGCATTTCTCTTCTTTGCTGTGGCAGGCGAAATATGCGGGAAGAAACTCAGGAGAGCCCTGGACTGTGGCCGAACAGGCCCAGTTTTTTGCAAGCCTCCAGTATGAGATTCCTGTCCAAGTATCGTAGGAGTCTGTAGATGAACACACGTGGTTTTTCCCGAACACTGGGGTCCCCGTCTCCAGTGTAGATGCCATGTGCCCTCGCAACCTGGGTTTCCCGACCGGCCAAGGGTGGAAGCCTAACTGAAAGCGATGCTTTGATGAAGCCCAACGGGTCATCCTTCTCGGCTCCTTCTGGCAGGCCGACAAGGCGCAGGTTATTGCGTCTGCTACGATCCTAGAGATCGATAACTTGCCGTTCCAGCGATTTGAGCCAAGAGGCATGGTCATTAAGTATCCTTTTTTGCTCGATATTCACTTGACACCATATCTAACTTCGTACACAATTTCTACATTGTTTGCATCTGAGTGGCGAAGTCAGCTCTGAGCGCAGCGATCTCAGTTTTAACTAAGTGTTCCAGAGAGAGAGAGCTAGTTTATCTGCCACGTTGGTTGTGTCGGCGTCGGCAGAGCATTTAGATTTCTTCTTTTGTGGAGACTGTGAAGGTAACGAAAGAGATTGCTTCCTAGAAGTAGACATCCTCTGAAAGAAATCTAAGAGCGATTTGCAGAAAATGAAGTGGGTTCTATGCTAATGAAAAATGATAAAGGGTAAAGGGGTGGAGGAGCCCTAGCCAAGCACAACCGTTCCGATGAGCAGGTCACGTGATTCCTGCACCCCGCATGAAGTTCAAGGCCTTGATGCTCGCATACAGGGTGACCAACAAAACTGGACCTACTTACCTGAATGCACTATTACAAGCCTATGTTCCCACCTGACCACTACGCTCTGCTCCTGAAAAGCGTCTGGTGGTTCTTTCACAGCACAGCACAAAATCACTTTCTGGAAACGTCTCCGCTGTTGTCCCCTGATGGTGGAATGAACTTCGACACTTCATCCGTTCTACCGAATCCCTCGCTATCTTCAAGAAACAACAGAAGACATCTCTTCCGCGTTCACCCGATCACCTGAAACACTACCACCTAAACCATTTTTTTTATGTCCTAAACTTGTATTTTTTCACAGAAAACAAATAAGTTAATTAAGTTAATAATTTAATGCACTGGTGTCTCCACCAGCTAGCTTGTATCTTGTCTGACCAACTGTTGAAACCTGGTCATGTGGCACTTCTAATATTGCTGACTCCTTATATGGCTTTTTGCTTGTGTTGTACTCCGCCTCACTTGTAAGTCACTTTGTATAACAGGGTCTGCCAAATGAATGTAAATGTAATAAATGTAACACACAACCTCATACTTTCTGCTACTGCACCTCAGTGAATTTTATCTGGAACCAGATCACTCCAACATTGTTCAAAACTACCGGATAGAGCATCCCCTCTAACCCAATTCAATTATCAATTGATGATCAATTATCCCTTTTTTCCTTCTCCTTTTCTTTTTTTCTTTTTGGGTTTTTTTTGGCTGTGTGGTGTGTGTTGTCCTGTGTCGTCTGTTGGGGTGGAGTGGACCACGGCCTTCCTGGCGGCGATTCCTGAGTCGGAGCAACACGGGCCGGGACTGAAGTGAAGCGGGGAAAGGGGAAGATGGCAGGCAGAGAGACAACGGCCTCGGACCCCCCTAGCGCTGGGCACAAGATGGGGAGTGGACACCCTGTCATCGTAAGGAACTGCCGTCCCCCTCCCTACAGTACGGCTTCGCGGAGCTCCACACCTGATGGGGCAGCGTCGACGAGGAAGAACTGGCGACAGTAGCTGCTGAGCAGAAACAGTGCCCCGTGCAGCGCGGCTGAAAATTACACCCAATGATATGGAAGTTTATCATACCAGATATAGAATTAACGAATATGAGGAAAGAATTAAATGCCCCCCCCCCCCCCCCCCCCCCAAACTTTGATTTCAAATGGAACTAAGGATGCCCTGGCCAGAACTAAGGGGCCACGCCATCCCGGGCCTCAGCGTTATTCGAACCCTGGGCTTCTCTCTCCTGACTGCTGTCTGTGTGTCTACTCTTCCCTGCTTTCTCCCACATCGCATCCTCTTTTTTTCCTGCCTCTTTCTCTCATCTTTCTGTCAGCCCAAGGTCATTTGCGGCTCTCAGGTACCAGCATCCACAGAAAGTACAGATACAGGTGTTTACCTGTACAGACAGGACACAAGGTGAGGAGCACCTGGCACTGTGACCCACCACAGACATAATGCAATAACAGAAGTTCAACAACATAACGCAGCGCAACACATTTCTGCACTTTTTGTGAATCTTTGTCAACATTAAACACATACTGCAGGAGTGATGAGAAAAAAAGAGCAGCTAGAAGCACAGCAGGTGAGAGTGAAGGTGGAAAGTGGGTTTTGTGTTACCTTGGCATTCAGTCAGAGTCAGTATCCACAGGAGGACGATGGTGACGGCCAGACAAGGCTGTTCAAAAGGACAGGGCATAATGATCAACACATCAGTAACTGTGTCTATAGACATACTGCCAGAGATAGCTGTACATTAAGGGGTGTAAACTGCATTTAATTGTGTATTTGACTGGATGTTATGTGGGTCAATGAGCAAGCAAGGTTCAAACTGAAATCCTCACTACCCCCCCTTATGGCCAGCATCGTTGCCAGTTGAGCGAAAGTCAACTTTCTCCTAGCCTACCAGCAACAATGCTATCCAGTATCCAACAATGTTAACCAGGTCTCAGGGAGTGATGTAACCGCTGGAACCGCTACCTGCTACCCGCTACCCCACAGGCTTTACGCAGGGCTCACATGAGCTACTCACTTCAGCTCTGCCACAATAAGACAATTCCACTAAGAAGGGGTTTTTGGAAAAAAAAATTAGGTTCAATATTACATTTTGGAATTTTAAATCCATAATATTAATAAAATTCCCTTTTCCCTTCCAAAATCTACCAGGGCCTATAACAATCCACCAATCAAATTTGAGAGCACTTTTTAAAACATTTTTTTCAATTGAACAAATGACAGGATAGATTTTGCATAATTTCAATCAAACAGATTAGGTTCACTGTAAAGTTCATGTTAAATTCCAAAAAAATAAGTTGCCCAACGACCACGTTAGGCATGACTAATGATCGATAACAAATTTCAAACGATATATATATCACTACAATATTTAGGGCTGGATGATATGGCTAATAAATAATATTGCAATATTTTTAGGCTATATCGCGATACACAATGTGTATGTAGATATTTTGAAATCTCCTCTAAAGCACTTCATAAATGCTTGCTTTAACCCTTTGATGCATACAGTCACACCAGTATGATGATTCTAATAGTCCCTGCAACACACTACGGCTGGGTGACTAATTGAATTTTATTTTCAATTACGATTTTGATTTCCAACTATTATGAAAACAAGATAATCCAGATAAAATGATTATTGTGCCGCATTATTTATTGAAATGTATATGACGCCCAAACCGCTGCCAGACCATGGATCCAGTGCTGTTTCTTTTTAGAACCAATTCCGAACTCAACACGTACAAAGTCGCTTTGGCGCCTTGCTTCTTTCGCTCTCTCCAGGCTCTTTCCCTGTTCCCTCCAGATACAAAACACACACGTCTCACCTAAATATGTAATACACACTTGCCCAGGAGAGTGGTCTGGATGGTCTGTGTGTGACATAGGCTATGTATGTGAGTTTTTTTCTTTTTGTGTCTGTGAGAGGGAGAGAGCAAGAGAAGCAAAATGCCGAAGCGAGTCTCACACCGGCGGCTTAAAAAAATTAGGCTGCGTGACATAATTAAATAAATAAATTACATAATTAAATTAAATAAACATATATATGTTAATGACCCAGGGCAGTATAATGTATAATGTGATCCCACCCCTTTTTACTGGGGGCTGCTGGGATATTAAACTCGGTTTATACTGGGATGTCACGTTCATGACTGCCCCTCTTTTTTGGTGTTGGTGCAAGTTAGTGAGCTACCCGGCTGATCGTTTGGTGCTTTGGTTGGCATGGGCTGTGGCTGACAGCAGCCCTTGCACTCTGCATTCAAATAAAAGCACAACGTTCTGTGAACCCGTCTGTCTCCAGTGACTAGTGTGGTCGTTACTGTGTATGTATGTGTATATATATATATATACACACACACACACACACTATTAGCAAAAACACATTAACAGTATTGTCCAACCAGCACACAACCAGCACTATTGCTTCCAGCACTTCGCAACTGCGGGATGGTGTCAGAAGAGGAGAGAGGTGTCTGGTCCACTTATGCTAACCATACACTAGAAGACTTTGACAAGACACTGAAAAGACTTTTAAAAGACTCAAGTCTGACACCCTCTCACATCTAAAGACAATGTGTCATTAGTCAGAATTTTTAGTCACAGACTATGATTTTGCAAAGAATGGGGATCTTGTAGGGTCACTATTTGAAAGACTGCAACCAGATTCCTTTTGAGATTATTTCCCATCATGCTCCTTGATATTATTGGCACAGTCCAGCATTACAGGTTGCAACCCTGTATGATCTCTGCTCAAGGCTGTTCAAAGATAAAATAACAGTACATGCAGTCAGCGTCACAGGTTTCAGCTCCATATGCCTTCTCTCGTTCATCAGAAGGGAAGAGAGTGAGATCACAAATCTGTATCTCAATAGCTAGACAGTTACATATCATGTACAAAATAAAATACAAAAGTATGCTATTACAGTATATTAGGTTTAGAAAATATCCCTGCAGAGCCCAAATACATATCACCAAATACTGCATATCACCACTATATGCATACTTAATCACCATTCACATATTTATAACATGCGCATTTATAATATAAGTATGAATCTACTTTGGATGCTCAGATTCAAATACTTACAACTGCCAAGAAGATGCTTGCCATCGCTGCCTCTGTTGCTCCGAAAAGAAAGAAAAAAAGCCAAATCAGCACTCTCTTGGTATGTCAGTGTCAATGTCAGTTGTACTTTGATAAAATGAACTAAACGGATGAAAATGTGAAATAGTAACGCCTCTTTTTTGGACCCATCGTTTCCTTGCAAAACCTGCTCTGCTGCCCCTTGAAACTCTTCGCTACGATGCTGTCCGCTCTGTAGCGTGAACAACAAACAAAGCGCTCATACAGGACTGTATTTGCTTATCTCTCATTATAGGGAAGATGTCCTGTACTCTCACCTCTCCTGTTTCCTCCTGTCTCTGATTTGATAAGCAAGGACAATCATTTTATTGATATTGCATTGCTAATTATGAGTGGCATATTTTCTGGACCGTAATGTAAAAAGTCTCATAACTCTTTTCAATAACATGTCACTAAAACAGAGAATGTAGGCCATGTACACTGCTTTATTGCACCGTGCAGTAGGATAGCAGTATGCTCTGTATTCGCTCAGGGAAATAAACTGGGCAGCTGTGGATAAACGGGAGTTATAAGAGGAGGATTTACTACCGAGGATTACTGGCTTCCACATTATGCTATAGTTTTTCACAAGTAAGAGGAAAACACTACGCCACATATAATAAGTAAGTAATTTACAGATACATTTCTGTTTACCAGTGTAGTTTTAATGTTTGCTACTCCATACACGCATGTTTAGCCAGGATTCTGTAGTACATCTTTGTCCTTCTGGTGTCTTGTTTGGATAGATTTTGCATGTCTATAGCTACATGTTACAGGTGAAGAAAGGAAATCCTAGCGAACTGACTGTAAAAATGAGGGCTAATGCTTCTTTGCAAAAAGAATCAAATACTTTTTTTCAGCCAAGCTATATCAAACTTCTGAAAAATGAACATCAGACAACAGAATACAACACATTTTGGACGGTCATTTTACCCAATCATCTGTCTGTGAGTTTTTCTCAACATTAAAAATACGGGCGGCTGGTAACTCACGGTCACGTTCAGCGTCGGCATCCGCAGGAAGTCAGTGGATAAACTGCGGAGCAGGGAGTGAGTGACCCTATGTGTTTGGGAGGGGCGGGTCCAGTTCCTTGATCAGGAGCACCTGGCGCATGTAGAAGGGCGGGGCGGGTGTGGAGCTGTTAGGGACGGAGGGCGAATGAGTTACGCAGGCGGGCGGTACAATGGGCGATCGGTTCGCTCTTTCCCCGTTTCATTCTGTCTGTGTGCATGACCCCGGGAAGCGGCTGCGGCGCAGAGACGCATCTCAGAAAGAGATCCATAACCCCGTATCTAGAAGCAGACAGATGTAGACATAAAACGGTTGTCGTACTTTCCGAGTATGAAAATGAATGCAAGCTTCAGACTTCGTTTCGCTGTTTCTAGAGTTGCCACCTGTCCCGGTTTTCCCGGGATTGTCCTTCTTTTTAATAGTCATTCCCAGAAAATGTATTCTCTCTCCGGGGACACTTAATGTCCTGGTTTTCAATACTCTAGATCAGGGGTTTTCAAAGTTTACATTCAAAGGTCCAAATCTGAATTCTCATCAACGTCAAAGGTCCGGAACAATTGGTTATTACAAAACTTGTTTTTAATAAACATGCTTATAACTTTATATAACAAATCAACACTAATTTTTTTGAAAAAAAGTGCCTTTTGCATTCAAAATACATTCATAATAAGTGCAAAAGTGAGAAGTGCTGCTCTAGATCAAGTTTTACCGTTTCTGTTTAATTGACTATTTCGATGTTGTCTTTATGTCCATCCTCTTGAAATATGCATCATTTTCCCGCTGGTGTGCACTGTCATTGGCTCTGATGGGATGTGACGTGACTAGCTCATCAGCCTTGGCGGCTACTACTGGCGGCACCAGATAGGCAGTGAACCTGATAATTGTGCTGAATGTACTACTGTATAGCTTACTACTTAATGGTAACGTTATTCTCGAGGAACAATATAACCACTGAGATGGGTGGCGAGATGGAAGACGAAGATGAGATTGTGTCTATTGGGTCTGACAGGCCAGTCAAAAAGAAAATGAAATGTTCAATTTATTTCAGTAATGACTGGATAAAAATGAAAATTAGCCAACCCCGGGCACTCCACTTTCTGCTACCTGCTCCATATGCTCATTTAAAACTGTGATTAAACACGAGGGCAAAACCGCTTTGGACGTCCACACTAAAAAAAAACCCCACCAGAATCGTGTTAAAATCATTCGACAAACCAAAGCAATTTCATCATTCATGATCAGGAGTCTGGCCGTAACACCTTTAATTTTCTCTTATTGGCAAGAGGTGGTAAAAGTAGTAAAGAAAATTTTTGATTTGCAAATTGATTGCTCGTTTCTTACAGTATATTTGGGCAAAACCCCAAATTAACTTAATCCAGGACCGATATCTGTTCAAAATGCTTTTAGCAGCCAGTAAGAAAGCTATCACTCGGAAATGGTTGCAAAAAAATTCCCCAACAAAAAAAAACTGGATTGAAATTGTCAATGAAATACACTTTATGGAGAGGCTAACCTTTGTTTTAAGATTATGTAATGAACAATATGTAAAATACTGGGAAAAAATGGAATTTGTATACACTGAAAAAAGAACTCAATTCAATGGATTTACTCAATTCAATAGCGGACATTGGTTGCACACAGATTGTTTGCTTTGGCAGCAATTTACAGAATTGTGTTAAATCAACACAAACTATTTATGTTCAGTCAACACAAGTACTTTGTGTTGATACAAAGCTTGATTCAATAAAGTAAATTAAACTCTTTAATCAGTTTACTCCTACACAATTTGATCACTTTATTCCAACACTATTTGATCACTTAACTCTAGCAATATTTGTTATTTTAATATTCCCATGTAAATTACATGTTTTCATAATTATAAAAATTAAATTAACATAATTAATTAATTAATTAATTTTAATCTATTTATAAATACAATAATACAAAAATAAATGTAAATATACATTTTTTAAATATAAATACAATAAATTACAATTAACATTTCAGCAATCAATTATTTTCTTGTTGTCTAATACTTTTGAATTAACTTTTTCTTGATCATTCTTAACATTACCCACTTTTTTCATTGAAAACGATGAGACAGTTTTGATTCAAAACCTTTATTCCAGAACCTGGATGAACAGCAGGTCCCCCCCCCCCTCTTTAAATGTGCCAAGTTAAAATGTCACATACAAAATATTTTCAACAAGAAAAAGCACTACACTGCAGATACCAGTGTTTCAACCTGATGACACCAGTTTGCTACATTAGAAAACCCAGAAAAAAGTACAGCTAGAAAGTATTTTTACTTTGTTACTTTACAACTCTGACTAGGACCAACGTTTTGGATTAACAGCTAGTGCAAAGGCCCAGGACTACTCAACTGAAAAAACCATCTACAGAGCTCTGCCATGCCATTAACAGAGCGAATAAAAAAAAAAAAAAATCATATTCTCACCACAAAAACTTGAGCCCACAGTGAAAGCGCTGACTCCAGGAGATATGCACAGACTGTGAGTTTGCTTGTCAATCTGTAGCAACAAAGAGCAACAGAAAAACCACTTCTACAATGTAAAACTGTATTTCTCTAAACACAAGTAGTATATACTACAGGTCAACAGATTGTTTTTTATGGCTGATGCCAATGTTTTTATAGCAGAGCAGCAAATAGCCAATATATATTTCTGCATCTAAAAATGTAAATGACACCATTGCTCATTTATATAAGTTCTACTCACCACAAAAACTTAAGAGTGTGAGGCTGGTGGTGAGCTGCAGCACCAAAAACAGACACAAATCACTGCATCAGTATACCGTTTATTTTCACCGAGGAGACGTGGCAGTTGAAGTTACCACGGTGATTAAACAGCGCAAGAGCAAAAAACCTCATGGGAGTTCATTAAATAATGTTGACGACTCAAGGATACGCATTAGCCAATATTCAAATTTATTCCAGCCAATGGCGTGACAAAGCAGGTCTGTCTTCTTCCTCAAATGCATTACGCGCAATGCATGATTGCACGGGATATCGCGATGATACATTTACTTGATTGACTCACTTTATCCCAACGTTAAAGCCATGGCTCTGCTCAACATGAGCTAAACAAGTTCATGTACTCTCGCTGCATACATTGTAGATTCTACACAATATTATTACATTTTGCTTCAGAACATGAAACAATTGTGTAAAATGCACAAAAGATGCTTAGATAAATCCAACAGATGGCCAGTCTCCTTTTTTCAGTGTATGAGTATGTGAGATATGTAACTGTGGTAGGAAAAACTGTATTAGCCTAGCAACACTGTGTACTAGCATAAGCCTACTGCCAAAAGGTTGCATTAAGTTCACTATGCTTGCTTGAGGTTATTGGAGGACAGGTGTATTGGACCCAGGAAGCCTGGGTTACTGCCAACTGAACTTTCAGGAGGGTTCCACCCATTTTAAAAAATATAGCTTGGTTTGGTGTAAAATATTGGAAGAAAAACCTGAGAAAAAACTCAGAATGATTGAGAGAAATAAATAAATAATTGTGTAAAAGTTAATTAAACCAAAAAGAGAAAAAGAGGGTGGACCATGAGAGGGGGAGCTAGCAGGTAAGCCCAGAAATGGGAAGGTTTAGGAAAAAGATATATAAGAAGGGGAATTTGAGGTGCTTCCCCAGACCTGGGTCTCAAGAGAGGGTGTGACTGCTTTGCTCCACGTGGACCAGCCCGGTTTACTGTATGTGATTTCTGATCCATATACAATAAACCTATATACATCAGACCTTTGAGGTATAATTTGTATTAATTTTGGAGATTGTTATTTCTGTATTTGATACAGCATACTGAAGGTACAAGAACGGAAAGGATCCTCCAGCCTGACCGGTAGAGGCGGGGAGTGGTGGAGTCACCACATAACCCTTTATTCAATGAGAGAAATGACCTGAGCATGTATAACTGTTTTGTACCACCCATGCCAATCTTATCAGTTGTGTAAAAACTTCAATAAAAGAAAGTTCCAAAAAAAAAGGTGGGCTCAAGCAACGCCTTTCCTCAACTTCCTGGGATGAAGCTGATCTGCCAAATGCTCAACCACAAGATCTGTTACATATCCCAACACCAGACAGGGACATACTATATTTTTGTGTTTCTGCCCTCCGCACTCCTCAGCCGAATAAAAAAAGCTTTTCCTGCTGTTCGTTGTCTCTGTGTTGTCCGAGTGTTGCATGTGTGTTCAATGCCGTTGTCGGTGCACCCAGTCCGGGTGTGCAGAACGGTGACAGTGGGGACTCACTCAGGGTGTAGCGCGGGCGGAAGCGTATTTAATATTTAGCGAGTAGATGTGCTGCTTTATAATGGCTGCAGGGTTTACTCTACTGTGATGTGTAGAACCCCAGAGGTGACATTCCTTTTTGGGAGAGCGATCAATATAACATTCGCCTGAAGGGGGCGCTCACAACAGTGGCGGATTTAGGTATGGGCGACATGGTCAGCTGCCCAGAACGGCGTCTTGCCGGGGGCGGCACGGGGCGCGATCAGTTTTCTATCGCTCATTTGCGCGTCGCGTCAATGATATCATGTCACTGTATGGGTCTTTTAACCTTGTCGGAGTGGGCGCCCTGAATCTAGTTTGTGAGCTAGGCAGGCTACTGCCTGGGAAGATTTCCCACGCAGGAGTATGAGATGAGGAGGAGGGCGGGAGTAAGTTGACCTCAGGTCTCCCCACTGGAAGCCCGAGGTAGGGGGAGCGGGGGAATCTATCAAATAGCGCACTTTTAACTTTGTACAGTACTAATGCAATTAGTAAAATCAGTCACACTATGAAATGCTACCAAATAAACCACCATTCATTCATAATACTGTGAATATGTAGTTTCACAGACATTTTTTCTTTGGTTTGTGTGAAATTGTTAAGAATAATATAAAACCAGTCTGCACACCACCGAGGTGAATTGATTTAGTCTTAACTGTTGGTTGACAGTGTTGGAGTATGGGTAATGCTCAAGTGCCAAATCAACACAAATGGGTAAGAAAAGGTCTAAGCCATCAGGTGCCCAGTTTAGGAAAAAGAGGAAAGAAGAGGAGAAACGCGCAAAAGATAAAGGCAGCTATGTCATCTCTTTATGAGCATAATATTATGCATTTAATGAAAAAGGCGAGTACAACACTTATATTTGTTAGCCTATGTTGCTTGCTATGCTATTACACATAGGGTGATAATACTCCGTTTTCTGTCCAACTAGCATACATAACATTGGACATAATTTCACACAGTTTCATCATGATAATGTGTGTAGCCTGTAGCAAAATGATTACAACCTAACTAGCACATTATTGATTCATTGGGGTGACATCATAAAGGTTTTCTGTGATTGTATTGACTAGGTCGCAATTTCCAATGCTGTAGGCTAACTTAAAAGACGTCTATATTATGGTGATATTTTGTATCTTTTGTGCTATATTGAGTCTTTTGGGGTGTCTTGTGCTTAAAATTAGCCAAGGAGGATGTATGATTCATTTGGTTCCTATTCTGAAAGTTTGATAAATTGTGCATAATGACATATATATTGAGAGATAGGGCAATCGTGTAATAATTCGATTCTCTTTTTTATTTGTTTATATATATGTGGCAGAGCTGGCTAGCTGAGGTGGCTAACTAGCGTTGTCGCCGACTGGTCAGTGGAAATTTGCCTTTAGTTCGACTGGCAACGACGCTGGCTGTAAGGGGTTGGGAGTAAGCAGTGAGAACACAGGTTCGAATCATCTATCAAATACACAACGCAGTCTACACCCGTTATGTATAGCCTACTGCAGTTTGTTTCTGTTCGTATTTGTCACTTCTTTTTGATATTTGAGTGTTATTTTTGTATATATTTTTAGATTTATATAGTTTTAAAAGTTATGATTATTTATTTGTGTTGTTCCAAATGTCTGAGTAAAAAAAAAAAAAAAAGGGGGGGGGGGGGCATACAAGCTAGAACTGCCACTGGCTCACAGCCTGGGGTCAGTAGAGTCACAATCAGTAGGTAGCCAGTCCAGGAAAGGAGTGAAGCTAGCAGGGTTGGTTCCACCAATGTTGTTATGTGCAAGAATATGTGGTTTCTGGGTCTTTTCTGACACTGAATTATCTGAACAAACTGTAATTGAGACTCGTCGGACTGGAACTTACCTGTCTGAAGTGTGCTGGATCCTCCTGTGTCAGGGTGCAAGTCACACGGCTGCAGTGTGTGTGCGTGTGTGTGTGTGTGTGTGTGTGTGTGTGTGTGTGTGTGAGTGAGTGAGTGAGTGAGTGAGTGAGAGAGTGATTGATTGATTGCAACTCCTGGTTCAGGGATGCAGTGCGTATTCTGTCCTGAGCAAGTGTTCTACTCTACAGTAATGTGCCTGATATGGGTGTCTCTGAGAGACCTGAACTCTGTCTCCACCTGCTGGTTGAAACAGTCACTGAGCTCATACTCCTCCCATCGTCCTGTCCTGTGCAAAGCTCCCGTTACAGGTATCAGTGTAACAGGCAGCGATGTAGTGCTATTTTCTGAAGATCCAGAGCGCCAGGGAGTGTATAACAAAAAAAAAACTTGCCTTCCAGGGGGTGTCATTTCTCAACCTCAGTTATCCTAAAGTACACTCAAACTCATTTCACAGCTGCACACAAAGTACCCACAATACACGTCATACACACTGTCTGCACAAGACACACATACAGGCGCACACATACACTTGTAACTAAGTAATGTAACATGTGCACATGTATGGAAGTTAAATTGTTTATTAAAAACATAGATAAAAATACAGTAAAATAAAATGCATATATTTTTATATATACAGCAGATCCTTCAGTCCACAGCGCCCCCCTCTGGACCCCCAGAGTCTGATGATTTGTGCCCCGCCCTCTCTCTCTCTGGCTCTGGGACGTCCTGCATAACCAGGTATGCGCCTGCTTCATCCAGGTTACCGTGGTGATTGGGCGTCTGTGGATCCAGTATGGCTGATAGGCTCAGTGTGGCTCCAGCTCCGTCCCCAGCTTCCACCTCTCCATTTCCTCCTTCTCCAGCTTGTTTCTTTTGATCCCCAACTCTAAGAAGAGGAAAATATGTACAGTGTTTAACAAGCAAGTTTAAATATCAACGTGGACAACTCCAGTCAAAACATCAATACACTGTAATCAAAGCTATTTCACCTCCTGTTTCTTGTTTAGTTGCTTTCAAAATTGTGTTATGTATAATAGTCCTATTTGAGATTTTAGTCACAGACACAGACACACACACACATCAATCTCTGTGCCACAGCTTTCAGAATACAGCTCCTTCACATAACCCCTTCTCATGAGTCCTGTCACTCTTACGAAGGAAATCTCAAGCAGTGCAAAATGTATGTCTGAGTGTGCATGTGTTTGAGGAAATGTGTGTGTGTGTACATATGCATGTGTGAGTATGTATGTGTGTAAATGTGTTTCTGGTTCACTGGTTTGTCTGTATGTGTGTGCTTGCGTGTGGGTTTTTGTATGTACATATTTGTATACTTCTGCATGTGCTTGTGTGTTGAGGGGGGGGTAGATACTTAATGTCTCTTTGTGACAGAGACCAAGATAGCCTATGATTATATTCTGGTAACAGCGCTTCAGTTTGATTACCACTGTTTTACAGCCTCTCACATTTGGTCAAACACATCTTATATTTTGGTGTAAAATAATAAGGTGAAACAGTAATGATTTGACTTTACCTGGTTGGTTTTGTGGCAGTATTGTTATTCAGAGAACACCAAGACCAACAAGAACAGCAACAGCAGCAGCAGCAGTGGCAGTATGGTTCCTGGTGACACTCCCAGAATTTTTGCTTTTTTGTTTTTATTTGTATTTGTGTGTGTGTGTGTACGCACATTTCTGTTTTTATGCAAGTATGAATATGTGTCTAGGTCTAGAATAATGAGGTCCAAAGAGTTCATATTTCTCTGTACCTTTTTTCCTTGCTACTATGTGGAGTCCTGTCACGAGAAGAACAAGAAGAACAACAGCAACTGCAATACCAGCAACAGCAGCAGGGTGCAGGGTGTCACTCCCAGAATGCTTATCTGCACCTGTAAATACAGACACACTTCTTCAGAGGGGGTTACAGCTGAGAGCATTTTCACCCTGAACCAAAGCCAGTCATGAAGGAGGAGTCTAAGAATGACTTTCAGCAGCTCTTTCTAAGGAGAACTATGTGGTATATGCACTGGAAGCCTCAGCATGTAACCGCATGTATTATTAATAGAAGTATGCTGAGTGCCATAAGTAAGGAGTATCTTTGCACAATAAATGCTTTTGTCAGAAATATAACATTTTGTTTCATCTGATCATCTGTCCTGATAGTTAGTGTTATGGACAATGGCTACAAGTTTGTTAATGAGTCCCTAAAATATGAAGAATCACAGTGTTAATTCTGTGGCTTTCAGCACTAAAAATATTTATTCTTAAAAATTCTGGCGTAGTATTATCACAGATGGATTTATATTAGTGGAAAGTAAAGCTCTCTGTGGCTCCAGACCAGCTCAGGTGAGTTTTATTTAGTTTCTCCTCTTTATCTTTCACTTCCTGGATCCGTACCTGTAATGTTGACATGTGTCTGCACCAGCTGCAGGGTCCGGTCGGCTAACACCTTGCAGGTGTACGTTCCTGTGAGGTTCTGGCCTGGGTCCTGGATCAGGAGCGACCCGTTTTCTAAAAGGTCCTGAACCCGGTTCTTCCACAGGTCTGAGATATGCCGGTGTGAGGTGCTGCTGTTGTGTGTGAGGATGGGCGGGGTTTGTCCCATGAAGGTCCAGGTCTGAGTGAAGTTCTGGAGGCTGGGCTTTGGTACAAGGCAGGGGATGGCCAGGGTTTGGCCCACTTCTCCATGGATGTCCCCTGAAAGGACAATCAAACACAAGCTGAGATACACACTTAGACCAAGCCCTCCACACCCTGACAGACCCGGTCCAGTAAGATGGCCACACACTGATGCACAGAAAACCCCAGGTTAATCTCTGATATGATGATATGAGCAGTGTAGGTGGGGCAGGGCACTACAGCATATTGCTAAACATAGCTAGAGCTTTAGTACTATGTGGTAAACCTACGTTCGGGGCTCAGCCAATAAAAATTAAGTTGCTGGCTCTACCCAGATTACTACTGGTGATGGTTTATGTTGGAGGGTGGACTCATGAACTGTATAATGGATGGAGTTACAGTACTGTGCTGTCAAATGCTGATTTTTTTAAAACAATCAAAAGCTTTTCTTTTCACAGCTGAATTAATGAGTAATTTACATGACTGACAGTACATTCTGGGATTCATGAAGCCTCATTCTGCCCTCAGTAGACGCTCCCCTCTGTTCAGGAGATTGGTGGTGGTGTTGTAATCCAGGCTGCGGTACCTTGCTGTCTGAACGAGGCCCTCCACTCCCCGCTCCCGTCCTCTTTGGACACGGAGCAGATGTAGGCGTGGTCAGAAAGATTTCCCAGCATCCTCACTGTGCTGCTCACTGAGAACAGTCCCTGGGCATCTGCAGTCGGCTGGCTGGAGTCCTGCAGGGTTCCTGATGGTGTGGGTGGATCAGTGGACCAGGAAACGTGAGGGGTGGGGTAGATGCCCTGGGACATGCAGGCCACTCCCTCTCTGGTCCTCTCCATGCTCACTGATTTGGTGGGAGCTGCAGTGATGTCACAATAGCAGTTAACATCCACTTCCTCTGCACAGTCAAGGTGGAACATACAACAGTTTCGTCAGCAACACAAGTCATATGCTACTCACTAAATTCATTCAGGCACATCTTACGATGCATCCAGGCATTTGACTAGAATGTGAGTTTTTGTAACCAAATGAATTTTGACAAAAAATTTTACCAGCAAGGGTTAAGCAACACTGAAGTGAGAGAAAATGGCACATGTACCGTCCACTTCAGCTGTGGAATCTGATGTCAGCAGCTTCTTACTACCCAAAATGCACCACTTAAGCAATTCACACCCCTTCAAGAATGTTCACAATGATCCATTAAATCAGAACATTTTTTTCATTGGGTTTATTTGACAAGGACAGTTCACATTAATTATAATCCTTTATTTTTAATTTTTAAGGATTTTTTTTTTATTTTTGTTGCATGTAATGAACACATTACATGCAACAAAAATAAAAAAATGACAAGCATGAAAAATGAAATGATATGACACATGGACAGCTAAAGCAGGTCAATGTCATGAATCATAAACAAAGGCACATGAGAATCTACAGAACAGGAGCAGCATAGATTATGCTTAGAAACCTTACATCGATTACTGGATGTTTTAATCCATTGTGTAGGTACATGATATTACTGTCCGTATATTTATCATAAATACCATTCCTTTTTTACGCCCCAAATGAATATTCATAACACACAGCAAATCAGAATTCTTTCGTGTTAAATTCTCCAAAATGAAGCACGTCAGTCCTTGTCCTGTAGAAATCTGTAGCCGTATGGCTACAGGAACACTGTGTGTCATGAAGGCATTAGCAGAAGATGGTTGTGGGGAGACTTACCCTCCACTCTCAGGCTCACAAAGGACTCCTGGTTGCCCAGTGTGGTGCTGGTGTAACACTTGTATCTGCCCTGGTCCTGAATGCTGGTGTTGCGTAGCAGCAGGGATGCGTTGCCGTGGGAGATCAGGTCCTTAAAGAGAGAGGTCCGTCCTTTGTAGCACCCGTCTTGGTGCTTTAGCTGATCGTTGCCATAGTAGTAGCTGTGGACAGTGATGACGTCCTGTCCAGCCAGTGTCTGCCAGTGAATGACCTCTTCAGGTGAGGGTTTGAAGCTGCACGGCAGCACACAGGCCTCAGAGAAGAGGCAGGTAACAGGTGTATCTGCAGAGGAATCACACACAGCAGAGTGGATCAGCTGGTAGGGAGCCGGGCTCCTAATCAAAGGGTTGCAGGTTCGATTCTTTGCTGTGCTCCTGAGAGAGATACTGGATTACATCTCTATGCTACTCTTGAGCTGTGTATGTTTGTGTGGATGACTGATATGAAAGTAAACAGTAACAGACTGATGTGAAAACAACCATTTAATTTTACATAGTATGTGTCAGAGCCTGTCTGTATGTTTCAACATCTGTAAACTCAATGTGAATTGGGTGGCAAATTGGGACACCTTCCTACAATCCATTCTTATGATACTACCCTCTTGAAAGGCCAGCACGCCTCCAATAACACTATGTTTGACCAACTTAATACATATCAGAATATCATATACATATCAATGGTAACCGCTGTTGTGGTTGTGTTTGACACAGAGAGCAAATTTGGCAAAACTAATGGTGTGTTTCCACCAAGCAGTACAGTACAGTTCGGTTCATTATGTAACGGTTTGGTACGGTAAACCCTGGTACGGCTTGTGTCTCCACTTCCAATCCACAGACGGCAGTGGGTGTAGCTCCCTCCTTTACAAACCGTATCACCGTGCTCGGTACCCCAAAAGAAGGGTACCAAAAACCAGTGTGGTGCGGTATACTTATTTTGGTACAGTTTTGATGATGGAAACAGAAATAATTGCGCACCGTACTGTACCGAACTGTACCGTACTGCTTGGTGGAAATGCACCATTAGTGTTCCTTTTCACCAACAGCATGGACTTTCGCTCAATTGACTCAAATGGTTACAAATTCTATACAAAATTCTATACAAAACACCAGAGCATCAGTAATCATTGGCACAAAATCAAAACTTAAAATAAATTCAATCACATAATACCAAAACCTCCCAGACCTAATCCCTTACCCTGTAATGTACCACACACCAAGATCAATCTGTCTAAACACATATCAAAACTCAAAGTACAAAAACATGTCTGTATTTCAATGGTTATCTAATGAGTGATCACCTCAAACCGGACAAAGCAATAGAAGTATCAAAGGAACATAAAGGGATATGACAATACAGTACATGTCATCCATTCATAACAACATTATTCATAACTGTCCAACACCCCCACCAACCCCATAACCCTGTCAGCTATCAGCATGGCCTCTCTCTCCTGACTGTTCATTCCTCTCTTCTACTCTGTGTGTCTACCCTTCCCTGCCCTCTCCCACATCGCATCCTCTTTTCTTCCTCCTCTTTCTCCTTTGAACTCTCTTTATACTTTGTTTCATTGGGGGGAAACGACAAAGAATTAATCACTCAACTCAGGGTCATTTTTAAGCTCTCAGGGACCAGAATCCACAGATACACAGATATATCCATAGATACGCAGATATGTCCACAGATACACAGATATGTCCACAGATACACAGACATGTCCACAGATACACAGACATGTCCACAGATACACAGACATGTCCACAGATACACAGATATACAGTATCCACGGATACACAGATATATCCACAGATACACAGATATATCTACAGATACATAGATATATCCACAGATACACTCAGTGACCACTTTATGAGGTACACCTGTACATCTGATCATTGATGCAAATATCTAATCAGCCAATCATCTGGCAGCAACTCAATGCACAAAATCACAAAGACATAGTCAAGAGGTTCAGTTGCTGTTCAGACCAAACATCAGAATGGGCAGGAAATCTGATTTAAGTGACTTTGACTGTGGGATGATTGTTGGTGTCAGGCGGGGTGGTTTGAGTATCTCAGAAACTGCTGATCTCCTGGGATTTTCATGTACACCAGTCTCTAGAGTGTATAGAGAATGGTGTGAAAAACAAACAAAAAACAAAAACACAGTTCTGTGGGCGAAAACACCTTGTCAATGACAGAGGTCAGAGGAGAATAGCCAGACTGGCCCAAGCTGACAGGAAGGCGACAGTAACCCAAATAACCACACATTACAACAGTGCTATGTAGAAAAGTATTTCTTAACATACAAAACATCGAACATTGAGGTGGATGGGCTACAGCAGCAGAAGACCCCTCTGGGTACCACTCCTGGCAGCTAAGAACAGGAAACTGAGGCTACAGTGGGCACAGGCTCACCAAAACAGGACAGTAGACGATTGGAAAAATATCATCTGGTCTGACGAATCTCAATTTCTGCTGCGACATGCAGATGGTAGGGTCAGAATTTGGCGTAAACAACATGAATCCATGGATCCCTCCTGCCTTGTATAAACAGTTTAGGCTGGAGGTGGTGGTGTAATGGTGTGGGGAACATTTTCTTGGCACACATTAGGCACCTTAATACCAATTGAGCATCGTTTAAATGCCACAGCCTACCTGATTATTGTTGCTGACCATGTGCATCCCTTTACGACCATGGTCTACCCATCTTCTAATGGCTACTTCCAGCAGGGTAACACGCCATGCCACAAAGCACACGTCATCTCTAACTGGTTCCAGGAACATGAGAATGAGTTCAGTGTACTCCAATGGCCTCCACAGTCACCAGATCTCAATCCAATACAGCACCTTTGGGATGTGGTGGAACAGGACATTCGCAGCATGAATGTGTAACCGACAAATCTGCAGCAACGTTGTGATGCTATCATGTCAGCATGGAGCAGAATCTCTAAGGAATGTTTCCAGCACCCTGTTGAATCCACGCCATGTAGATTTCAGGCCGTTCTGGGGGCAAAGGGGGGGTCCTACCCGGTATTAGAGGGGTGTACCAAATAAAGTGGTCACTGAGCGTACACAAGGTGAAGGGCACTGTAACCCACTACAGACATAATGCAACAACAACAAAACATAACTTAACATAACACTTCTTGAACGATCACCTCACCCAATCAACGTTTTGGAGCACCGAGCTCCTTATACACATTAAACACATCCCACAGGAGTGACAAAAAGCTAGAAGCACAGCAGGTGAGAGTGAAGGTGGAAAGTGGTTTTTGTGTTACCTTGGCATTCAGTCAGAGTCAGCATCCACAGGAGGACGATGGTGACGGCCAGACGAGGCCCTGCCATGGCTGAGACTCCACCCAACAGCTGAAAAGGCAATTTATTTATTATTTAGTTTATAAGGACAGCACATAGGATGGAGATCCTATTTTATGGATTTTAAAAGTAAGACAGACGTGTGTATTTCATGAAGTTTTCAAGGCTACTTTCCCTAAGATGCTACAATAATTGTACCTATTTTGTTTTTTGTCTGTTCTGGTAGCTCAGTGACCACGTTGTTAGGCAGTAAGGAAAATGAGAAAAAAAAACATTGCATAGACTGTACAGCTTAGTGGCTGAGAATTGCATTTTTAACTAAAGCTGCACAGGCTGAATTGTACTTCTTTAGCCACCTTTTAACATGCTTTCTGAAAGAAAGGTTTGAGTCTAAAACAATCAGAAGGTATTTGAAATCACCTGCTATTTTGAGTTTAATATATACACATCTGTTGCAGACAAGAGTATTTCAACCAGCTGGAGATTAGTCATGAAATAAAAGCCATTCCCAATTTGTACTCTCTTCTTTCCATACATATATAAACTATCATCAGTATACATCTGAACATCTACAGAGCAGACTGAAAGCAGTCATTAATATCTAAACTGAACAGACACTGACCTAAAACTGATCCTTTTGGGACACCTATAGAGCACTTAAGGGAGGAAGATGGTGCTTTGCCCACCTTCACACTAAGGTAGGATTCCATCCATTTCCAAACAGGGGTTGAAAGGTTAAAAAGTTAAAAGGGACAGTTAAGTTCCAGTTAAGAACAGATCCACACCCCCGGAGCACAGCATACCCCTGCCCACTCCCCTGGACTGAGCACCCCAAAATTTAAAATGCACACAGCCACTTCAACAGGTGTAATGTGTTTACAAATTTGCTTGCACTCTTCTGCCTGCCACTTAACCATTTAATGTCTTGTTATTTGTCTATATATTGTTGTCAGTGGCGGCTGGTGGTTGTAAAGATAGGGGAGGAAGGAAGGGGTGCCTGGTGAAGTTTGGTGGTGGTTGGGGGCGCGGGGGGGGAGCATGCAGTGCTGTGACAGCAGTTCTTATATTTTCAAGGGGTGGTCTGACCACAGAACTAGTGCACATGACCATATACTACAAAATGTTTTACTATAAAAATGAAGATGACACCAAAACTAGTTGCCAATAAAAATATACCTAAAAAGGGGTAAACTGCTATATTCTGTTGTTTCAAAGCCAAATTGCTAGAATTTAAAAACAGATTGTTATACTGATTGAAACTGATAAAATGTAGTCTTAGAATGAATGGGATGTGCCAGGTTTAAGCTAATTACTGAAGGTGTGGGCATTCATTTGAAAAAGAAGTCGACTCTCCTGGCTGTCTGGGTAGCAAAGATATCTATGACCTTGTCACACCAATGAGGATTTTGTTGAAGAGACTTGAGAATCCTCTTTTCAATCGAAATGGTGGCTACATTTTTCAGCCTGTCCTGTCCCATGGTGTTTCTGTAATAACTTTTTATTCGCTTCAGGCAAACTTCTCTCAACCCCTACAGAGGTGGCACCGATAGTGGCAATCAGACACATTAGCCTGTACAGCTCAGGCATTACTTCATCAAGCCCGTTGGATTTCATGAAGCTAATTGCATCACACAGTTTTCGGGATGAATGGATCTCTGCATCACTATAAAAATGCTGCAGTTCCACTTTCAATTTCACCTTGTCAAATAGATGGCCATGTCTCTGACAAGTTCTCCAGTGCCTGAGCTGGGAATTTTGTTTTGAAATCTAAAATCTCCATGAAATGCAAGCGGTCAAGATGTTGGAAGCCCTGAGTGACTTGGGCCCTGATGCTGTCGTGAATGGAATCATACAGTGTTTTATAGACCTAATGTTGATCCTGCTGGCCCTGCCTTCTTTTCCTCCTATGAGCTAATTCTGGGTCCTCTGTCAGTGTGGCAGCTTTAGTGTATGTCTTATCAAAGGCCCTCTCTAATTTTAGCTCATCTAGCACTTGCATGAGGTTTTCTATGCGCCTTTTGCAAAAGGAGCATTCCCAGGCATTTTAGCGCACCCGAATTCCTCAAGCATTGCCACTCTCCTGCTGGATTTGGAAAAAAAAGACGTGAAGCCACCCAGTGTAGTGAAAAAGACTTTTGCCTTGGGGATGAACTTGACGCCCTGACTCAAGACCAGATTCAGGCGATGGGCATAGCAGTGAACAAACGTTGCACTAGGAGCCACTTCTCTTACTTTAGCCTGCAAACCATTAAGATCTGAGGCCGTCACTGCAGCACCATCATAAGTTTGTGCAACGAGTTTCTCCGCGAAATTGTACCCTGACATCTCGGCCTGCACAAACTCGAACAACGACTGCGCATCTCACCCACTCGACACATCGAAAAAACCCAGAAAACGTTCCTGAATAGTTCCCTGATGGTCCACATATCTGACAATGACTGAGAGCTGTGAATGACAGCTTACGTCTGTGGTTTCATCAATCTGCCAAGAGACAAATGGAGCCGTGTGTAATTCTTGCTTGATTTCGCTTTTCATTGAGGTGGCTATTGCTGAAATCAAATCGTTTTGGATGGTTTTAGACATGCCAGTAAACACAGATGAAGACTGCAAATGCTCTGCGAGTAAATCATCATATTGCGCAATCACCTCTCCTCGCTCTCTATAGTTTTCCTTGTTGTCTGAACTGGCCCCCTCGATATGCCCCCTGAATGTAGGGTGGCCAACTTGGGGGGAGATCTGACTACTGCGGACCTATAACAAATATAACGGGTCTTACACCTGCATTACCCTTCACTAATAGACTTACTGTATCTAAAGATATAACATAAAAATGCCCACATACTTGGTTGTGAGAAGTCCTATCCATACCATACATAATCACATCAAGGAAACTGCAATGGTGAGACATCTACAGTATAGGCCCATGTATTAAGACAAGCAAACACACAAACCTGAATTTGGTGAGTTTTGTATTTTTGAGAGATAGGACTACATGTGTAACAGACTATCATTCAAGAACTTTATTTGGGCTGTGCAAAACAACACATTTATTGTTTTCTCATTCTTTAGAATAAAACTGAACTGTATTTAAAAAAAATAAAATAAAATAAAATATATATATAGTGCAAACAACATTACACTGGCAGCAGCAATGCAAGGGAGAGTATGGATCCTGACAACATCAAGGACAGTGGCTATCACAGAGGAAGAGAGATGCAGTGAAGATGTCACTACTACAGACAAAAGCCATACCAACCTGACCCTGAATTTATTGAAATTCAGAAAACATCAAATAGAGTCCTGAATTTTAACAAAAGTTGGTACAAACTCTACCCAACTCTACTACAGTCCCTCCTTGAAGGGCATGTTGTGTTTTCAGTGTCATAGGGTGTACAATGTAGCGACATCAACACTGGAAAAAAAGATCAGACCCTGCCTTTATCCCGAGAGGATTCAGAAACTGAAAGAATGCATTTCATAGCTTCAACAAACACCAGCAAAGTAAATCCCACCACCATGCAGCGACAGTTAATGCTCAAAGGGCAAGGCCACTAGATACAGTTGTCTAATGCCTGGGCCAAAAAAAGAAAAAAAAAAAAACGGTGACAGGCAAGGCATTGCCTTGAAAAAGTAGTGGGCTCAGTGAGGTATTTCGCAGGGCAGGGCTTAGCATTTCGAGGCCACACATCAAATGACGGGGATTTTAGTCAATTATTGAATTTTCTTGGGAAAACTGATCCCATTCTTGCTACTTGGCTAACACGTAGTCATGCCTATGGCAGTCCGCAGTGCCAAAATGAGTTTCTTGAGTTGTTTGGCAAGAAAATAGTAAGAGAGCTTGCAGAAACAATCAGGTCTGCAGTAGTTACAGGGCTCGAGTTATAATCTGAGCTTTGTGGGGGTCTCTAAAATAACTAACGTTAGGGGCGGAGATAAATAAATAAATAAAGCCTAACGGGTACGCTTTCCATGAGACAGAGAGACGTCACTGCTCATTACGTGAGCACACACACAGGGCAGCCCACTTTTTTAATTCATACACACGACAAACAGCGCTGTTCATGGTTCTGAAATAACAGCGGCAGCGATAGCGATCCATTGTTTTGAGACAACAGCTAAGCGATAGTCACATGTATCTCGGCCAAAAATTTTGTTGTTTTAGCTATTTTTCTCTAGATAAATAAAGCACAAAAATACACACATACAATAGCCTAGTAAAAAGGAAAAGCCATCCTCTTACTGTTACGCAGACAAAATAGACCAAAGTGGTCTGTTTTCAGCAGGGTGCGTCGCGGTCCTGGAACCCATGATGCTGAAGTACGATGTCCTTTCTTTATCCAAGATTGGACGAACGGGAGAGGGTCAAATTTGTCGTCAGGAGGCCCATTAAAGTCCACGAACAACAATGCGGTAACACTGCTGGCTCGCAGCCAGTCAGTGTATTTCGCCTTTTTCACCTGGCGGCCATATTGAAAATGAAAACGAGGCTTAACAGGTCAAGGGATAACAGGTCCCCCAGTTATGTTGGCTGGTTTGCTAGACCTCCGCGAAGCTGGCCCCCATGTCATCACAAAATTAATGAAAGTATTGCTGTTCGGTTGTACTGCGTTTGTGCTGGTTTGTGCCGTAAAATCATCGTTTGTGCTGCTTGGGGATTTAAGTAACTAAACTTATATAGTAATTAAACTCACATATATATGTAATGTAATTATATATATAATTTATTTATTTATTTTTTTTTACAATTGAGCACGTGCTTCTTAAGCTTTGTCTGTCTAAACTAAATATAAATTTAAAATGAAATTAAATCAAACATTCTGTTATTGATGGCCATTATCAAAGGCAAACTCAGCGTAGAAAGACAGGGCTGGCAGGAGCAGCGCCGCAGCAGCAACGCTGGCGGTGCGGACAATCACACCCGCCGGAGCCGCAGCAGTTCAGCGACGCACCTGGTGTGGCCCCGGCCTGAGTCTTTCTGCCACCCAGTGGGTGTAACCCGCAGTGACTCCGCCTACTGTGACATCACCTGCATAACCTCTTTTATTTGATGGTCATTCTTGTTGAAATGTTGCTTATTCATATGTAAATCGTTTGTTGCTACTGTTATCTAGCTAGCTAACGTTACCTCGATCTCGCATCTCACAGTCATCTGGGTGACGCTGCCTAGCTAGCTCTCTTAGCTCGCTAAATACGGATTAAATATTAGCTAATTAAGTGTCCACCAGCTGGCTAACAGTTTGTGTAGCCTGTGTGTGTGTTAGTCTGATATTAATTCGCATTGAAATGTACATTCATAGGTTAATCGTGCTTCGATACTGTTATCTAGCTAGTTACCTCGTTCTCGCACCTGACAGTCATCTCATATGACAGTCATCAGCTGGGTAGCTAGCTAGCTAACTTTTTAAAAAAATCGCTAAACACAGTTTACCCCTAATAATAATAATAATGATAGTGAAAAATTCTAACAATTATAACAGGTGCCTAGCACCTTTGGTGCTTGGCCCCTAAATATAGCTGCAAGCAGCAATAAAGGGGCCAAGCATCTCAGGGCCACCAGGTAGACAACTAATCAGAACAACCCCTGAACAAGACATCAGTCCATCACAGGGTGAACAGACACATTGACACCCACTCTTACACTCACATCTATGGGCAATATAGCATGTCCAATTGACATTAACTGAATGTGTTTGGACTGTGGTAGAAAAACAGAATACCCAGAGGAAAGCCTCATGAACACAAGGACAAGGTACAAACTGAATGCAGACGCACCCTGAACTTGAAACCTCCGTAATGTTAGGCAGTACTGCTACCCATTTGCACCACCGCACTGCCCCCCACTACATATATGTCAAGCTTAAACATAAGCAGTGCCATAAAATGCAGTGTGCCTTCTTGGGATGTTGCAGTAAGAAGTGCCAGCACTGTTGGAGGAGTGCAATTATTTGGGTATTTGAAAAAATCCAAAATTGTGGGAAAAATGATAGAGAACATACCATATTATCTGAAAATAATAACATGTCCCTGATTAGAAAAGGAACCAACATTTTCAACACATTTTTTGGTAAAAGACTTTTTGAAGATCAAACCGTACTGTAGCAAAGGGTGAGAGCAGTCACCCCACCCGGCCTCGAACCCGGGTCTACGGGGTACCAAACATGAAGCTGGCTGTGTAACAGAGTGGAACTTACAGCGTCCGAAGGTGTGATACTATTTATTCATTATAAAGGTAGATATAACCTCCTCAGCCTACCGATGCCGATCTCCCTTCAAAAAAACAGACAAGCCCCAGGCAAACTTGACTTAGCCCCTGATCTTTTCAATAGCTAGAAACGCCCCTGCTTAGAACCATAGCCAAATTAAAGCTGTTTTTATCTCATAAGGACCTGGAAACAGTTATCCATGCTTTTATCACCTCTCGGCTGATTACTGTAATTCCCTGTATATGGGGTTGACCCATTCTATCCTTTTCTCGACTACAATTGGTTCAAAATGCAGCTGCTAGACAACACATCACTCCTGTTCTGGCTCACTTGCATTGGTTACCAGTGAAATACAGAGTTGATTTTAAAATTTTACTATTTGTTTTTAAAGCCCTCGGTGGATTAGCTCCACAATACATCACTGATTTGCTGATTCCATATTCTACCCCCAGGTCACTTAGGTCATCCTCACAACTCCTTCTCTCAGTTCTCCACTCACGCCTCAAAACCAAAGGTGACTGGGCCTTTTCGGTTGCTGCCCTCCTGTCCCATATTAAGAACAAGAATAAGATTAAGAAACACTTAATTAATCTTGAGGGAAATCTGAGTGTCACAATTGCCCATCCAGCGCAAATCAAACACAACCACGCAATAAAATAAAACAAATAAGGTTGCATCTGCCAAGAAAGTTATTGTCCATTGTGCAATGAATATATACAGAGTACATAATGACATATGATACAAGTACAAACAAGAGTAAAAATTGTTACTATTTAAAATGGGCAATGTGCAGTCGAAAAACATTGTTATACATTGTGCATAACGATAATAACTGTATAGTGCAAATTCTTAAACCAGTTATCTGTGAGAAGGAGTGAGATAGGTAAAAATAGTTATTTTAACTGTGCAATGGTTATGTGTGCAGGGGAACAGCACAGGGCATCAAGCGTCAGCCTGATCCATGTTGCGGCAGAGAGAGGAAGAGTTGTAAAGTTTGATGGCCGCTGGTAGAAACGACCTTCTGTGTCTCTCAGTGGAACATTTGTGGGAGATCAGCCTGCCACTGACGGTTCTCTTCAGCTTAACAACCCTGTCGGGGAGAGGATGGGAGGTGTTGTTTAGAATGCTCACCAGCTTGTTAAGCATCCTCCTCTCTGCCATCGCCCCAAGTAAATCCAGCTCAATTCCACCTCCTGTGACAGAGCTGACTTTCCCAACAAGCTTGTTCAGTCTCTTCAAGTCCTGTCCCACCATTCACAATTTTAAATCAAATAAAAAGACCCACCTTTTTTCTCGTGCTTTTTGTCCAGTCTGAGGCTGACCCATAGTTTTTGTCATGTCCAGGTGTTTTATTTTTTATGAAGTTTTTGTTTTCTATCTGTTTTTTCTCTGTTCTTGTGTTTTACTATTATCATCATCATTTACTTATGTGTTTCTCATAATCTTGCTTTTACTTGTACTCTTTATTCCTTTTATTTATGTATACTTGTATTGGTAATTCATAGTTCAAATAAATAGCCTATATTAAATAAAAATAGGCCTCTCTCTGAGAATGTTCCCTTCAGTTGTAACAATAACAGACTGATTAAAACAGTGCAATTACAGGTTTTCCTCTCCTGCTTAACAAAAGTTATATTGCGCCACTTGGCACTTTTCTTTTCATAAGACACACCACGGGTAAACAAAGCTTGCAACGTGCTTTATTTCGGGGCAGAAGACTTTTTGGGCTGCGACGGCTTCGCGGCCGGGGTTACAGCAGCAGCACGAAGTTTAACACACTCTTCATACTGCAGTTTATGGAGGAGGAGATCTGAAGCGCTTCCACTTTTGGATGCAACCTGTTTATGGCATTCTCTACAGATGACATGGTTTTACTGCTCTTCTGATCTTTTAAATCTGAACCATCTCCAAATAATTGAACCATTTAATCTTTTTTGACAGTGTGGACCGGCGATGTGTCTCCCTCCATGTTGCAGAAGAACTTGTGAGCGAGTGGTGCCGGGTTTGTGCGCAGACGCAGAGGGAGAGTGGGGGCGGAGCTGCGCGGAGATGCAAACACTGGCACGGCTTTATGGAAGAAACAGGTTATGTAACGCAACATCAAACTATATCGATATAAACAGTATTGTCTCATCCTATATCTTGTTTGAAAATGTATTGATATACCTTAAAAAGCTGATATACTGCCCAGCCCTAATTCTGGTCACCATGGTGATTGGGCGGCTGTGGATCCAGTATGGTTGATAGGCTCAGTGTGGCACCAGCTCCATCCCCAGCTTCCACCTCTCCATTTCCTCCTTCTTCTCCATCTTGTTCCTTTTGATCCTCACCTACGAGAAGCAGAAAGGAAAGTATTTTACAATCAAGTTTAAATATCAATGCGGTCAACTCCAGCCAAAACATCAATACACTATAATCAAGTGTAAATATGAATGCAGAGTCATTACCTGAAGCACTCAGAAGACATTGTTCCTCTTCCTCTTCTCTCCTATTCTTCCACTCCTTCATCTTCTTCTCCATCTCTTCTCTCCTGTTGCTCTACTCCTCCATCTCTTCTCTCCTGTTCCTCCACTCCTCCATCTTCTCCATCTCTTCTCTCCTGTTCCTCTACTCCTCCATCTCTTCTCTCCTGTTGCTCTACTCCTTCATCTTCTTTTCCATCTCTTCTCTCCTGTTCCTCCACTCCTCCATCTTCTTCTCCATCTCTTCTCCCCTGTTCCTCCACTCCTCCATCTTCTTCTCCATCTCTTCTCTCCTGTTCCTCCACTCCTCCATCTTCTTCTCCATCTCCTCTCTCCTGTTCCTCCACTCCTCCATCTTCTTCTCCATCTCTTTTCTCCTGTTGCTCCACTCCTCCATCTTCTTCTCCATCTCTTCTCTCCTGTTGCTCTACTCCTCCATCTTCTCCATCTCTTCTCTCCTGTTGCTCTACTCCTCCATCTTCTTCTCCATCTCTTCTCTCCTGTTGCTCCACTCCATCTTCTCCATCTCTGCTCTCCTGTTGCTCCACTCCTTCATCTTCTTCTCCTTCTCCTCTCCCCTGATTTTCCCTCAGTCGCTGTATCTCCTCTCCTCTATCTTCTGGTCCTCCTCCTCTCCCCTGGTTACCATCACCTGCAGGAAGGAGGATATGAGCCACAGAGAGAACAAAGCAGGCCCATCCACATCCAGAGGCCTTCAGTCCCGGTGCTCCACATTAACGAGGTGAAGTTGTCAATTCCATGATTCAAAAGTGCTTAACTTACTCTTCAAACTCTCCACCACTCCACGTACTACTACTTCTCCTTCACCTGCAAGAAGCAGAAAATCAACCACAGAAAATGTGAAACATTTTACAACCAACCAGGACTTTGCTCCCAAAAGTCCAGATCAAAGAGGTGTTTCATATACCTGTGGTTCAAATGCCAGCTGCACTGAGCTGAACATTAATAATTGAAGGCAACTAACTTCATACGCCTGCATGAGAAGCTCTCAAAACAACACCTTTGTCTTCAAATAGGAGTACACTAAACTCCAGGGAAAGCATCCAATGTAATCCAGTAATAAAAATAAATAAATAATAATAATAAATAAAATATCCAGTTAAAATATCAATATAACGCAATTTATCAATGTCTCAGATTCAATTAGAAATATAAAGGCACTGCAATAAGCTGAACCACAAGAAGCTCTCAAAACACCACTCATCTTCAAATTCAAGAACGCTAAACATAAATCACAAATTTGAATTAATACTAATGTGCCATGCTATAGCTAATATTCTTTTTAACATAAAGATAGCTCAGAAGATATTAGTGCACTGTATTCCACGTTGAAATATCAAAATACAACAAGATGTAAACATCCTGCACTTGTATTATACATTAAATATATATGAAATGGACTCTAAGTTTTTAACAAAGTTGTTTGACACCTTTTTACATCTTTGTTCATCTTCTTTCATGTTGTGATTTTTCTGTGTACATATGAGTGTGTGTATGTGTGTGTATGTGTATGTGTATGTGTATGTGTATGTGTGTGTGTGTGTGTGTGTGTGTGTGTGTGTGTGTGTGTGTGTGTGTGTGTGTGTGTGTGTGTGTGTGTGTGTGTGTGTGTGTGTGTGTGTGTGTGTGTGTGTGTGTGTGTGTGTGTGTGTGTGTGTGTGTGTGTGAGAGAGAGAGAGAGAGATACAGGTGGAAGTGGTACTCATTAGTATGTCCCTGTGACAGAGAGAGAGAGAGCCTATACTGGGAACAGCACTTCAGTTTGAGTACCACTGTTCTACAGGCTCTCACATTTGATCAGACAGATTTTAAATCTTTGTCTAATATAATAAGGTGAAACAGTAATAATTTCACTTTACCTCGTTTGTACTCTATGATTGGCATTGCCACAACACCAAGAAAAACAGCAGCAGCAACAGCAACAACAACAACAGCAGCAGCAACAGCAGCAATTGCAGCATGGTTCCTGGTGTCACTCCCAGAATGTGCACCTGTAAATAAAGACACAATTCTTCACACTGATGATTCTAGGACTGACACTCTTTAAGCAGCTCCTAAGGATTATATGTGGTACATAGTATATGCACTTCAACCTCTACCATGCATAATTCTGTTGATATTAATATGCAAAATAAGAAATCTTTCCACAATGAATACATATAAGTCCACAATATAGCATCTTATATCATCTGTCTTGGTTGCTAATAAATGGGTCCTTAAAATATGAGACAAAAATATTTCTAATGCATCCATTTTGTTCAGGCAGAAACAGTGTTAATTCTTTGGGGTTTTGCCACTGAAATGATTTATTCTTTAAAATTCTGGCATAGCATTATCACAAATGGATTTAGATCAGTCGAAAGTAGAGCTCTCTGTGGCTCCAGACCAGCTCAGGTGAGTTTTATTAAGTTTCTCCTCTTTATCTTTCACTTCCTGGATCCGTACCTGTAATGTTGACATATGTCTGCACCAGCTGCAGGGTCCGGTCGGCTAACACCTTGCAGGTGTAGGTTCCTGTGAGGTTCTGGCCCTCTGGTTCCTGGATCAGGAGCGACCCGGTTTCTAAAAGGTCCTGAACCCGGTTCTTCCACATGTCTGAGATATGCCGGTGTGAGGTGCCGCTGTTGTGTGTGAGGATGGGCGGGGTTTGTCCCAAGAAGGTCCAGGTCTGAGTGAAGTTCTGGAGGCTGGGCTTTGGTGCAGGGCAGGGGATGGCCAGGGTTTGGCCAACTTCTCCATGGATGTCCTCTGAAAGAACAATCAAACAAGTTGAGTTATACACTTAGACCAAGCCCTCCACAACCTGACAAATCGGTCCAGTAAGATGATCACACACTGAACAGAAAAGCCCAGGTTAATCTCTGATATTATTTCTGTTATGGGTTATTAGGTGAGTCAGTAAAGTAATTGGCTGTATCCAGATTATTGCCCATGAAGATGAAACCAGGTATTGGAAGATGACCTCAATATAACTGGTCAAAGAGGTCAAAGAGTCAATGACAGAGCCTGAAGGCCACACCCATTTTGGGGTTCATGAAGCCTCATTCTGCAATCAGTAGACACTCCCCTCTGTTCAGGAGATCGGTGGTGGTGATGTAATCCAGGCTGCGGTACCTTGCTGTCTGAACGAGGCCCTCCACTCCCCGCTCCCATCCTCTTTGGACACGGAGCAGATGTAGGCGTGGTCATAAAGATTTCCCAGCATCCTCACTGTGCTGCTCACTGAGAACAGTCCCTGGGCATCTGCAGTCAGCTGGCTGGAGTCCTGCAGGGTTCCTGATGGTGTGGGTGGATCAGTGGACCAGGAAACGCGAGGGGTGGGGTAGATGCCCTGGGACATGCAGGCCACTCCCTCTCTGGTCCTCTCCATGCTCACTGATTTGATGGGAGCTGCATGATGTCATAATAGCAGTTAATATCCACTTCCTCTGCACAGTCAAGGTGGAACATACGACAGTTTCGTCAGCAACACAAGTCATATGCTACTCACTGAATTCATTCAATCACATCTTACGGTGCATCCAATTTAACAGCAAGGGTTAAGCAACACTGAAGTGAGAGAAAATGGCACATGTACAATCCACTTCAGCTGTGGAATCTGATGTCAGCAGCTTCTTACTACCCAAAATGCACCACTTAAGCAATTCACACCCCTTCAAGAATGTTCACAATGATCCATTAAATCAGAACATTTTTTTCATTGGGTTTATTTGACAAGGACAGTTCACATTAATTATCCTTTCTGTAAATGTGCCAGAATTATCCAAATTGGCTAGTTTTAACGGGCTGTCCCTGGGTGGGTAATGAAGACATTTGAAGCAAAAATAAATAAATAAAATAAATTAAAAAATGACAAGCATGAAAAATGAAATGATATGACACATGGACAGCTAAAGCAGGTCAATGTCATGACTCATAAACAAAGGCACATGAGAATCTACAGAACAGGAGCAGCATAGATTAGGCTTAGAAACCTTACATCGATTACTGGATGTTTTAATCCATTGTGTAGGTACATGATATTACTGTCCGTATATTTATCATAAATACCATTGTTTTTTTACGTCCCAAATGAATATTCATAACACACAGCAAATCAGAATTCTTTCGTGTTAAATTCTCCAAACTGAAGCACGTCAGTCCTTGTCCTGTAGAAATCTGTAGCCGTATGGCTACAGGAACACTGTGGGTCGTGAGGGCATTAGCAGGAGATGGTTGTGGGGAGACTTACCCTTCACTCTCAGGCTCACAAAGGACTCCTGGTTGCCCAGTGTGGTGCTGGTGTAACACTTGTATCTGCCCTGGTCCTGAATTCTGGTGTTCTGTAGCAGCAGGGATGCGTTGCCGTGGGAGATCAGGTCCCCAAAGAGAGAGGTCCGTCCTTTGTAGCACCCGTCTTGGTGCTTTAGCTGATCGTTGCCATAGTAGTAGCTGTGGACAGTGATGACGTCCTGTCCAGCCAGTGTTTGCCAGGTAATGACCTCTTCAGGTGAGGGTGTGAATCTGCACGGCAGCACACAGGCCTCAGAGAAGAGGCAGGTAACAGGTGTATCTGCAGAGGAATCACACACAGCAGAGTGGATCAGCTGTTAGGGAGCCGGGCTCCTAACCAAAGGGTTGCAGGTTCGATTCTTTGCTGTGCTCCTGAGAAAGATACCAGATTACATCTCTATGTTACTCTTGAGCTGTGTATGTTTGTGTGGATGACTGATATGAAAGTAAATAGTAATAAACTGATGTGAAAACAACCATTTATTTGTACAATGTGAATTGGGTGGCAAATTAGGCTACCTTCCTACATTCCATTCTTATGATACTAGCTTCTTGAAAGGGCAGCACGCCTCTGACAACACTATGTTTGACCAACTTAATACATATCAATGGTAACCGCTGTTGTGGTTGCGTTGGATGGAGAGAAGGAATCCTTTATATTAACAGCATGGACTTTGGCTCAATTGACTCAATTCAGCAAATGGTTACAAATTCTATACAAAACACCACAGCATCAATAATCACAAATACAGTCATTTCCAATCCATTCACTCTCCATCACAGAACTAGACAAGGATGTCCTTTCTCACCATTTCACTTTCACAATGGAAAATTCTCTCCTTTTGCTTACCTGGCACAACAGTACTCATTACCACAAAATCAAAACTTCAAATATATTCAACCACCTATTACCATCAAGTCCAAAATGGTCATCTCTTCTGAATTCCCTGCTAAACCTCCCAGACCATTCCCTTACCCTGTAATGTACCACACACCAAGATCAATCCATCTAAACACATATCAAAACTCAAAATACAAAAACATGTCTGTATTTCAATTGTTATCTTGAATGAGTGATGACCAGACAAAGCACTACAAGTATCTAAGGAGTATAAAGGAATATGACAATACATGTCATCCATTCATAACATCATTATTCATAACTGTCCAACACCCCCCACCAACCCCACAACCCTGTCAGCTATCAGCATGGCCTCTCTCTCCTGACTGTTCATTCCTCTCTTTTCTTTTACTGTCTGTGTGTCTACTAGGGGTGTATGATTCATCGTAGCACGATACATCGCAGTGCAAAAATGCGACGGTACGCATCGTATAAGTTGGACCGTTTTGATTGTCAGCCCTAATTATATTTTTGTATTATTATCATCACTAAACATAGATTTTATTTCAAATGTTTAGATATGCAAATACATACAAAAACGAAATATAAAAAACACTATGTTACAATTCATCAGCGGTAGTAAATAAATATAGAAAATGATGTAGCACCAGTGCACAACGTCATACGTCACGCTTCTGACATTCCAATCGAGGCTTCACGTTTTACATGTTTCAGTCACAGACAGAAAGAGATTTCAGTAGCAGACTAGCAGCGTCAGCGAGAAACGCAATGAGTGCGGCTGGAGCTGAGATTGAAATCGAGGATGCGCCATCCTCCTTTAAATCAGAAGTGTGGCAACATTCTGGCTTTCCGATCATTCAGCAGGAGAATGGCGACAAATTAACTGACAAAACGAAGATGGTATGCAAACACTGTACAAAAACCTTCAGCTACACTACTACTTACAACGCCACCACAACGACAAATTCTGTTCAGGGGATGTGAGAAATAAAGTGTTTAAAGGCCAGACTTCTCTTGAAAGACGTTTTGCATCCCCGTTGCCTCATACGTGTGCAAGAGCACAAGATATCACCAGATCCACAGGAGTGCTAAAGACATGAGACCATTCTCGGTAGTCGACAACGAGGGATTTTGCCGACTACTTTAGACACTAGAGCCGAAATACATCCCGTCATGCCCGCACTTTAGTCAGTCTGTAATACCAGCCTTGTACAACGAAGCAAAAACCAAAGTGACAGAAATTCTGAAAAGTGCGGAGTGTGGTGATGGCAACAGACAGGTGGACGTCCAGGGCTGTTCAGAGCTACATTACAATAACGGCGCATGTTATTAATAGCGAGTGGGTACTGAAAAGTTTTGTGCTCCAGACTCGTCCGCTTTTTGAGACGCACACAGGAACAAACTTAGCTGAAGTTTTAAAATCGGCCGTTTTGGAGTGGGAACTCGAAAGACCAAATCACAGTATCGCTGTCGTTACCGACAATGCGCGCAACATGGAGGTGGCAGCGAGAGAAGCCGGGCTATCACCGCATATCAAGTGTTTTGCGCACACACTGAATCTAGCTACCAGACGGGATTACAGATAACCCGCGTCAGTCGTTTGCTCGGGCGAGTGAGACGGGTTGTGGCCTTCTTTCACCAAAGTGCCACAGCAAATGAAGTCACTGCAAAGCAAAAGATGCTTGAGATTGCACAACATAAGCTAATTATGGACGTTGTCATACGCTGGAACAGCTGTATGGAAATGCTGGAATGCCATCTCGAGCAGCAAGCAACCTGCTGCCCTGGTAAGCACAGAGGTGCTCAAAAATGCTCGTCAACTTGATACTTTGGATAGCTCTGACATCAGTGATGCCGAGGACTCAGTGAAGCTTCTGAAACCTAAAAAAACAGCTACAACTCTGCTGTCTGATGAAAAGAGTACCACACTGTCACTTACTGTACCCTTGAAATTCATGATTGAGCAGAGCATGGTACCCAACCAGGATGACTCCACCACTGTGGCTGACATGAAGAGCCATACTGCAAAATCTCTCTGTCTGTCAGTACTGAGGTGCAATTTTCATAATTTCATATTAATGTAATACAGACAGACCCATTCAATTTAATATTTTAGTTTGAAGTTAGTTTGAAGACTATTCAAGGTCAAGCTGTCATCACTTTAATGGTAAAAAAGACAACAATGGTTCAGCATTGTTAATGCATCAAAAACAAATATATTGTTTTCATTTCAGTGTCAGTTCAATTGATTTTCTTAAAAATACTGTGGAAGAATCGAACCGTAAACATTGTATGGTGATTCGAATCGAACCGTGAGCTGAGTATCGTTTCATCCCTAGTGTTTACCCTTCCCTGCCATCTCCCACATCGCATCCTCTTTTCTTCCTCCTCTTTCTCCTTTGAACTCTCTTTATACTTTGTTTCATTGGGGGGAAACGACAAAGAATTAATCACTCAACTCAGGGACATTTTTCAGCTCTCAGGCACCAGAATCCACAGAAATGGATATATCCATCGATATACATACACACAGAATACAAGGTGATGAGCACTGTAACCCACTATAGACATAACGCAACGCTAATGCAAAGTTCACATACCACAATACTACACATTTTGGACAACCACCTCACACAATCAAATTTTTGTGAAGGGCTTCTTATCAACATTAAACACATACTGCAGGAGTGAAAAGGAAAAAAAGAGCAGCTAGAAGCACAGCAGGTGAGAGTGAAGGTGGAAAGTGGGTTTTGTGTTACCTTGGCATTCAGTCAGAGTCAGCATCCACAGGAGGACGATGGTGACGGCCAGACGAGGCCCTGCCATGGCTGAGACTCCACCCAGCAGCTGAAAAATCAGTTTATTTATTAACTTATTTAGTTGAAAGGGACAGAGCATAACAGTCAACTGGATCATTACATATAGTGCCAGATTTAGCTGTATGATAATTCCACCAAGAACATTTTTTAGAATGTAGGTTCAGTATCACATTTTGGAATTTTAAATCCATAATATTAAAATTCCCTTTTCCCTTTCTGCAGTTCTCATCTATTATCTGCAATTTTGGAGAAGACCAGGATTCTTAACAGCTTTTAACTTTTAATATAATCTAAGGTCAAGCCCTTTTTATCATTTAATGATTTCGAAAGGGTTATACATGCTTTTATCTCGTCCCGGCTTGACTGCTGTAATGCTTTGTATGTTGGTGTTAGCCAGGCCTCCCTCTCACGCTTACAGTTGGTCCAAAATGCTGCAGCTCGTCTTCTAACAGGAACACGCAAGTGAGAGCACATCACCCCTGTACTCGCCTCCCTTCATTGGCTCCCTGTTCATTTTAGGATTAATTTTAAGATTTTATTGTTTGTCTATAAATCGTTAAATGGGCTTGCTCCAACTTATCTTTCTGACCTATTACAACCACCCGTCCCATCAAGATCACTCAGGTCGGCTAACCAGTTCCTTTTAGCTGTTCCAAAATCAAGGTTGAAGCATAGCGGAGATCGTGCCTTTGCAGTTACAGCACCTAAACTCTGGAATGAGTTGCCTCTGCATGTAAGGCTGGCCCCTACACTGCCTGTTTTTAAATCCCGTCTTAAAACGCATTTTTATTCCTTGGCTTTTAACTCAGTATGAGAGGTGCTTTTTCTTTCGTTTCATTGCTATGGTCTCATTGTTTTTATTTATTGTCTTTTGGCTATTTATTTATTAATTTTTTATTTGTACAGCACTGTGGACAACTGCTGTTGTTTTTAAATGTGCTTTATAAATAAACTCGACTTGACTTGAGTATTCTTAATGGCTTGCAGTTTCCAGCATGGATCCCCCAGTTTCAGTAGCTGGGTGGCCGTGTAGCATAGCGGTAAGGAGCGGTGCTTGTAACCAAAATGTGGCAGGGAGGATTCCCTGCTGGGGTGCTGCTGCTGTACCATTGCACAAGGTATTTAACCTGGATTCACCTCAGTAAATATCCAGCTGTATAAACGGATAACATGTAAAAACAGCAACGTGTTAAGTAGCTCTGGATAAGAGCATCTGCTAAATGCCATTAATGTAATTTCTACACTTTAAGAAGGAGGCCTGAGTAGACCTGAGGAGGCCTGGAGACCCAAAAGTTCATCTGGTGAACAACAGCACAGATGAGTCAATATTTGCATTACTTTAAAAATACAGAGTAAGTGCCATAGAGATCTTCATAGGTACCCTTGTAAACCTTTATAGAGCTGATTATTGTACTTCTGTATTGACGTTTGATTTGAGAGATATCATTGATATTATAAACAGACTGTTATCAGTCTAGGCAAAGTCGAAACACTAAGTGGGAAAGTTCTGAGCGAGTTCTTCCACAGACGACAGAAACTTTACTGAAAGTGGTTGCCACGGTAACACAGGCTTGTGATAGGGTTCCATTCACTGTAAGTTCTATTGGTAATAAAAGCCGAATCTCTCTGTCTCTCAGTCTCAGAGTGGCACCACTGTCTGCCAACAAATAGTGCAGAACGCTGACCTGTCCACTGCACAACATGGACTGGAATGGAAATGGAAGCTATTTGGGTACTTTATTTTAGGGGTCCATAATCACACATTGATAAACTGCTAATAGTTTATAATACAGCAACATAAAGCTTAATTAAGGACTTATATTACATATTATTCATTAGCAAAGTCTTTTCATTGGATTTTATGAATTGGTCTCTATTTAGACAGTAACAAGCTACTAATAAGGGTATTTTGACCCCTGTTCTAAAGTGAGGTTAGAATCTATATTTTGACATATAGATTCTTAGTGAACCGATATCCCCATTACAATAAGTAGGCATCCAAATCTAAAGTTAAAAAAAAAAACCTCTACCATTCATTATTTGTTGATTTATTTGTATTATGATTAGTAATTGCACTCTGGCTGTTTATATGGTGTATACATTTTTGTTTTTCTGCAGAGACTGTTTATTTTCACAAAAATAAAAATGTATGGAATATGACTCATCTGGCAGAGGCATCGGTACATCCTCATGCACAAGAGTTTGTTGATGTTGTAAAGCTTTGCACGTGTGTCATATTCCATACATTGAAGAATAACAGATCCACAAATTGGAGGCTCCAAGAAGCAGAAAGGATATAGCGCTGCTCAAGTGTGTGTCTGCTCAAGCATCGAAGCTGGCCGAAATGAGCTCTGTAGAACATGACTTGGCACGCAGGTCCACACCCATTTTCAGGCGTACTCTGATACCAATTCTCCAAAGGAGGAACAACCAAAGAAATGAATGTGAGAGCTGACATGTTCATTCCTCAGTTGTGTATGTAACCGTGTTATATCCCCTGTTCACCCCTGAAGAAACCCTTTTACAGGCTGTACCGCCTTCCTGTTCTATCCTGTGCTGCTGCTAATCTTCACCAATTTAGCCAGCTCTACTCAAATATATTGAACAAAATTTTAAACAGGTTGTTTAAGACTGTGCTCCCCATGAATAAAAATATATGCATTCTAACTGTATAAAATTTATTTGAGGTGCATAGCTGACTTGCTGCTGTTTAGCACATTTTATTTGTCCCACATCAAGAATTTGCTTGACCGACTAGCACTGAGTAAAATTCCAGCGTTTCCAAAATAAAGGACACTGATTCAAAGTAAGATTATCTACCTCCATGTGAGAAATTAGCTACCTAAACAGGTTTATTATTTACATTAAAATGTATCACCTGGCACTGCAAAGAAACCACCCTGCTGCAAAAAACAAACCTAATTTTGGGAGATACCTAGTGAAGTATGAGTAGTAAAAGTTTCTAGCCAGTACCTTGCGTTCACTGAGGCTGTCTCTCTCCAAGATTACTGTTCAATGCAAATAGCCTCCACCAAAGAGCTTGATTCTGTACTCTTTGGATAGGTGTGCAAAACCACAAAAGTCTGGCTCCAGGTGAGAAAAATGGTAGGGTAATTCAGCAAAGACAAGTTAGTGGCATGCCGATTCACCTGTATAGATCTGTCAATACCCTGTACATGCGATATAAGGTATGACTAAAGGGAAAAAACATATGGGAAGAAACCTAACGCCACATACCGGGTATAGCCGTTATTGCAATAAAATAGCTATGCGATATATTGCGATGGCTATATTGCCAAGCCCTAGTAAGGATACCAAGAAAGTTCCTAATTAAATTAAGGTAAGTCTGAGGGTGTGGTCGTCTTTCTCCTCTAGGATTTGGTGGCAGACGGAACGCTGTATACTGTATTGCTGCCACCCACTGGTCAGGAGTCCTGCAGACACTGAGACCACAGTCTGGAATGCAAGGCCACTGCGTTAACGCATTAATGAAGCCTAAAACCAGGAAGAACACACCTAATTTTACTTATTTTTACTTACTTAACTTACTGTTTAATTATTTACTTTATTTACTAGGTCAGTGTTTCCCACACATAGACTTTACTTGGCTGGGCCGCCCAGGTATATTAACGGCCGCCAAAGTATATTTGGCGCCCCATTTTAGCATTTGTTATTTTTATTTTTTTATCCGTCCGACAGAACAATGCCATCCGCGATCGATTAACTAGTGAAAAGTCTCCCCTCGCTCTACCCTCCCGTACCTGTTCATTCTGCTATTGCGAGAAGGGTCTGCTGACAATCGCACATGCTCTACAGAGAAACAGAGAGGGAGGTTCTCTGGTGTTACATTAGAAGATGCGGACATGGTGGATATTTTACAAGCACGGAACAGGCAAAGCAACTCCTTTTCTCCGTATTGTGTAATTGTGCTCTGACTTTGGTAGTAGTTTTGAATTCTATGAAAGAAAGCAGCAACTATGCTGCGTTGGTAGCTACAAAACTCAAGAGCGTATTCAGCACACGTAACTTGACCATTGGTGCCACATGCAGCAAAGATGTCCTGGCTAAATATAAGAAAGATTATAATTTGTTTTCTCTTCAGGCTACGGCAGTTAGAAAGACACAGACTAACTTTAGATAAGGTTAGGCTACTAATTTTTCATGCATTTACTCAGCAGATATGAGTATTCAAAAATATTTTAAGAGAATATGGTGTGAGGAAGAGAGACGCACTGCACCACAGGTAATTTAGCCAACGTTAGCATTTAGCGTGAAATGACAATAAATAAACGCATAAGCGTCAATAATTACATCTGTCAGTTAATTTGACGTGAAATTACAATTGCAGTCAACAGTGAGACGAAATGCAGAGGCCAAACTAGATTCAAGCTTGTTCTCAATTCCAGGGGTCGGTCAGGGGAGCACCTGGCTGCATGTCTGCGAATATGTCTAAATGGACCGGCACCAGAGGCGTTCCCATAAGCACAGGCGTTGGAGTGTTTTATCCTCATTATTATTATTATTATTATTATTTTTTTTTTTTGCTTTGTCTTACTCCTCCCATGTGGGTAGATGGAGGGGAGGGTTGGGGGGGGGTCAATCTGTGAAATATATTATGTGAAATGAATAGAAATATTCAATAAATCAAAATATTGTGTTAAAGGTCACACGTATTTGTTTGCCACATGTAGAAGACCATTTTTGTGCCGGCAGGTAATACCGGCCCTTTCCGCCGGATACCACAAGTATATTTCCACGAGGATACCACGCGGTCGCATAGCTGCTTTTACTCCTTTACCAACTGGCCTGTGAAACCAGTTTTACTCAAGAGAGGCGATTCACTTCATTCAACATATGAACCAAAACAGCTGCTTTCACCTGAGATTTACCTTTAACCTGCACCCGCACAGCAGGATAATTCCGGACCCACTAACTAGCTAGTGGGATTTTTTGAATTTACCTGACACGAAAATACTGTTCTGTTTCCACCGGCCACGACTGGGCTCCCGGTTCCGACTTTAGTCGTCCAATTTTCCTGAGCGACGACACCAAGCCGCACTTTCACACCGACTAGCTACACTTGTCTCAGCTCACTAACACCGTTAATAAACCGTTTCGCTCTCCTCGCTTCCTCACACTGAAAACCTCATTCATTCAGCCTTCCGGCGCTTTTCGTGTCGTTCGTTCGTCCCCCCCCGCCCGCCTCTGGTATTCCTGAGCCCTGATTGGACGGAAAGCTCCTGACAAACTAAAAGATACCCATGTGCAGATTGCGTTTCTTAAAGGGGCGTGTCCTAAATGCACAGAATCGACACCACATATCCACGCGGTTTACCACATGCAGTTGCGGCAAGCGCAGCGCCGCACCAAGGCGAGCTGCCGAGTTCTGGCGGTTTAACTTCCTCTGTCCATCCCAGAGAAAAGTAAAATAACACAATTTAAGCCGTGAAGCACTCTGTGGTCGATACTACGTGGCCAGGTTTTACTTCGCTAACGTATAGCCAGATAGCTAAACGAGTACACGGGTATAGAGCAAGATAGATGGCCACTTTAATGTCTCTTTTCACATACTGTGTAGTAACGTTCAGTCTGGACCATCTAATCTACGAGTCAACGAGCCACTTTCATTTTCTTTGAACACAACTTGATTAGCGAGACCAACTATATTTCACCTCTTCGAGTGAGTTTAATATTTTAACACATGGATTGTCTACTTGTACGTCTCTAACGGTGTCCTACCCAATATCCTTTACTACAGTCATTCTACCAAAGGTTTCTGTGAATTATTTAATAAATTTACAAAAATTCGCATTTGTGCTCAGCACCTTTTTAGAGCAAGACTTTTGTCTGCAGAGGCTCAGTCTGATTTTAGCGGTTGGCAGAGGACGCTGATTGCTGTCCGTGTAAGGCAGATGATGATAAAAGAAAGGAATCACACTTTAAAAAGTGGGCTTGGTCCCGTTTACCTGACACGACCGTACTGTTCTCCGTTTCCACCTGCTATGACTCGGCTCCCAGCTCCGACGTTAGTCGTCCAGTTTTCCTGAGCGACCACACTATTTGCACCAGGAACAATTTTTGAGCGGTTGACAAGAGCACGTTGTTTGCTGTTAGTATAAGGCAAATGATGACAAAATAAAGGAAGCACACTTAAAAAATAATAATAGTGGGATTGTTTCCACTTAACTAACGCGACGATATTGTTCTCCGTTTCCATCTGCCTCGACTGGGCTCCCAGTTCCGATGTTCGTCGTCTAATTTTCCTGACACTAACCCGCACTTTCACCCCGACTAGCTACACCTATTTCAGCTCTCTAACCCCGTTAACAAACCGCGCCGCTCTGCTTGCTTCTTCTCCACGCGGAAACTCCCCCATTCAGCCCGCCGGCTCAGCTCTCCGCAGCTCCGCTACTTTTGGAGCTGTCAGATCCTGCGATCGCTCAAATGCTGCTGACAGGCTTACCGTACGTTCACACCGGGAATATGGTTACAGAGCGAGATGAGAGACCAGAGTTAAGATTCTGGAAAACCTGCTGACTAAGAGTGTCGCTGTGACCCCTGGAGATGGGTGAAAAGGGCCAGAGACGGCTGGGTACATCCAGCCGAGGTATTTAGAAGGACATTCTCCCAGGGATAAGAGCTTTTGTCCCATTTGGCTGGAGGCCATCATCACCATTGATGTGAAGACCTAAACCTGAGAGATTATTCACCCCAGTGCACCGACCCACAGGGCTGTGGTAGGAGAGCACTGTGTAACACACATGCACAGTCCACACAAGACACACATACATGAACACACATACACATGGAGGTTAAAGATCCAAACCACGAATCAGTTTATTAAAATATGTATAAATATATATTTTTATATATACAGTATATACACACATAAAAGGCAGCAGTGCTCAGAGGTGAAGTGGGTGTTGAGCAGTGCTGCAGTCTCTTGCTCAGTCTTCATCACTTTCTCTCCATTCTCTGCTTCCTGAGCAGATCCTTCAGCTCACAGCTGCACAATTACTCAGGAAGTTACTCTCTCTTGGGGTCTGGGACGTCCTGCATAACCAGGTATGGGCCTGCTTCATCCTGGTTACCGTGGTGATTGGGCGGCTGTGGATCCAGTATGGCTGATAGGCTCAGTGTGGCTCCAGCTCCGTCCCCAGCTTCCACCTCTCCATTTCCTCCTTCTTCTCCATCTTGCTCCTTTTGAACCCCACCTATTAGAGGCAGAAAATATGTGAAGTGTTTTACAATCAAGTTTAAACATCAGTGTGGTCAAAACCAGCCAAAACATCAATACACTATAATCAGGTATAAATATCAGTACACTTTACCTCAGTTAAAGAACAAATACGCTGTAACTGAGTTAAGAGTCAGCACCTGAAGAATTGACCACATCAAGAAGATGATCGTCCTCTCCTCCATCTTCTTTTCCATCTCTTTCCCCCCTGATTACCACCCTGAGGCTGTGCCTCCTCTCCTCTATCTTCTGGTCCTTCTCCTCTCCCCTGGTTACCATCACCTGCAGGAAGGAGGATATGAGCCACAGAGAGAACAAAGCAGGCCCATCCACATCCAGAGGCCTTCAGTCCCGGTGTCCCACATTAACGAGGTGATGTCATCGTGCCCATTCTTTAAATGCCAGTAATGCTTAACTAACTAATCCAGAGGCCTTCAGTCCCGGTGCCGCACATTAATGAGGACCACTGGGTCGATGCTTTAAATGCCAGTAATGCTTAACTTACACATGAAGTCATCAGGGTTTGAAGCAGTTCATCAGAGTCACCAGGAACCAGAACCTCTCACTCCTGCAGCTGTGTCTCAAACACTCTCTCTCTCTCACACACACACACACACACACACACGCACGCACACACGCGCGCACACACACACGCGCACACACACACGCGCACACACACACGCGCACACACACACACACGCATACATACACACGCACACACACACGCACACACACACAAACACACGCACGCACGCACGCACGCACACACACACACACACGCACACACAAACACACGCACGCACGCACACACACACAAACACACGCACGCACACACACACACACACACGCACGCACGCACACACACACACGCAAACACACGCACGCACACACACACACACACACGCACGCACGCACACACAAACACACACACGCACGCACACACAAACACACACACGCACGCACACACAAACACACGCACGCACGCACACACACACAAACACACGCACGCACGCACACACAAACACACACACGCACGCACACACAAACACACGCACGCACGCACACACACACAAACACACGCACGCACGCACACACAAACACACACACGCACGCACACACAAACACACGCACGCACGCACACACAAATACACGCACGCACGCACACACACACACACACACGCACACACACACACACACACACAGACTGTCAGTCTGATCAGTCTCCATACTACAGCAGACACTACACAGCTCCTTCACATAACTCCTGTCACTCTCAGTAATGGAATCTAAGCAGTGCAGATACAGTATGTCTGTGTGGGTGTGTGAATGGTGTGTATGTGTATGCATGTGTTTAAATGTGTATGTGTTTATGAATGTATTTCTGTATGTTTGTGTGTGTATGCCTGTGCGTACTTTTGAGTATGCATGTATTTATTTCTCGGCGTCTGTGTGATTATGCGCGCGCGCGCGTGTGTGTGTGTGTGTGTGTGTGTGTGTGTGAAAGAGAGGGTGTAGATACTCATTAGTGTGACAGAGACAGAGAGAGCCTATGACTGTATGCTGGGAACAGCACTTCAGTTTGATTACCACTGTTCCGCAGGATCTCACTTTTGGCCAAACAGATTTTAAATCTTGGTCTAATATTATAATGTGAAACAGTAATGGTTTGTCTTTACCTGGCCGGAGTGCTCTGACTAATGCTAATGCCACGAGACCAAGAACAACAAGAACAGCAACAGCAATTGCAGCATGGTTCCTCCCACCTGTAAATAAAGACACACTTCTTCACACTGATGAGTCTAAGATGGACACTCTCTCAGCAACTCCTTCGAAGGAGAAGTATGCAGTATAGTATATGTACATAGTATATGTACTTCAAGCTCCAGCATGCATAATTCTGTTGATAATGATATGCAAAGTATGAAATCTTTACACATTGAATACATATAAGTCCACAATATAGCATCTTGTATCATCTCTCTTGGTTGCTTAAGAATGGGTCATTAAAATATGAGACAAAAATATTTTGAATACATCCATTTTGTTCGGGCTGAATCAGTGTTAATTCTGTGGCTTTTGTCACCAAAATGATTTAATCTTAGAAATTCTGGCGTAGCGTTATCACAAATGGACTTAGATCAATCAAAAGTAGAGCTCTCAGTAGCTCCAGACCAGCTCAGCTGAGTTTTATTTAGTTTCTCCTCTTTATCTTTCACTTCCTGGATCCGTACCTGTAATGTTGACATATGTCTGCACCAGCTGCAGAGTCCGGTCGGCTAACACCTTGCAGGTGTACGTTCCTGTGAGGTTCTGGCCCTCTGGGTTCTGGATCAGGAGCGACCCGTTTTCTAAAAGGTCCTGAACCCGGTTCTTCCACAGGTCTGAGATATGCCGGTGTGAGGTGCCGCTGTTGTGCGTGAGGATGGGCGGGGTTTGTCCCATGAAGGTCCAGGTCTGAGTGAAGTTCTGGAAGCTGGGCTTTGGTACAGGGCAGGGGATGGCCAGGGTTTGGCCCACTTCTCCATGGATGTCCTCTGAAAAGACAATCAAACACAAGTCGAGTTATACACTTAGAGCAAGCCCTCCACAGAACTGGTCCAGTAAGATGACCACACACTGATCCAAAGTAAAGCCCAGGTTAAGCTCTGATATTATTTTTCTTTGATTTTAACAGGTAAACACTATGATTGGTTCAAATCAATGAGTCACTGAAAAAGCCTGATAGCCCCACCCATTTTGTGGTTCCTTAAGCCTCATGCCCCCCTCTGTTCAGGTGATCGGTGGTGGTGATGTAATCCAGGCTGCAGTACCTTGCTGTCTGAATGAGGCCCTCCACTCCCCGGTCCCGTCCTCTTTGGACACGGAGCAGATGTGGGCGTGGTCAGAAAGATTTGCCAGCATCCTCACTATGCTGTTCACTGAGAACAGTCCCTGGGCATCTGCAGTCAGCTGGCTGGAGTCCTGCAGGGTTCCTGATGGTGTGGGTGGATCAGTGGACCAGGAAACGCGAGGGGTGGGGTAGATGCCCTGGGACATGCAGGCCACTCCCTCTCTGGTCCTCTCCATGCTCACTGATTTGATGGGAGCTGCAGTGATGTCATAATAACAATAAAGTATCCATTTCCTGTGTACCCTCTATAAATGTGCCAGAATTAGCTAAAACAACTAATTTTCATCTGCAGTCCCTGGGTAGGTAGTTAAAAGACAATGAAAAGACAGTGAAAGCAACAAAGAGAAAAAATACACGATGAGCATGAAACATGAAATGGCATGGAACATGGACAGCTAAAGCACAGTAAATGTCATGAATCATAAGCAAAGGCACATGGGAAGGCAGAGGAAAGGAGCAGCTCAGACTGTAACACGCAGCATAACATCAGGGTGGGTAAACCTGACAGAATTAGCAAATGAAAAACAAAGGCAAAAATCAGACTGTGATGCATGAAGGGACATGACCCCTCAAATTCAGTTCATTAGCAAGACTGAGAAACCCTACATCAGTTACTGGGTGTTTTAATCAGCTGTGTACGTACATGATATTCCTGGAACCATGTAGGGCATCGGGTGTGTTTAGATACTTTTATTAAACCCTTTTTGGTTTGTTAAAGTATTTTATTATTTCAGGACAGTAATGGAAATGGCCAGTGAATGTCACGAATACCCAGAGAGGGATTCTCTGTTATATACCAGGAACACTGTGGGTCATGAAGGCATTAGCAGGAGATGGTTGTGGGGAGACTTACCCTCCACTCTCAGGCTCACAAAGGACTCCTGCCATCCAAGTGTGGTGCTGGTGTAACACTGGTATCTGCCCTGGTCCTGAATGCTGGTGTTCTGTAGCAGCAGGGATGCGTTGCCCTGGGAGATCAGGTCCTTAAAGAGAGAGGTCCGTCCTTTGTAGCGCCTGTCTTGGTCCTCTAGCTGATCAGTGCCATGGTAGTAGCGGTGGACAATGACTCCCTGTCCAACCAGTTGATACCACTGAATGATCTCTTCACCTGAGTGTCTGAAGCTGCACGGCAGCACACAGGCCTCAGAGAAGAGGCAGGTAACAGGTGTGTCTGCAGAGGAAGAACACACAGCAGAGTGGGGCAGCTGTTAGGGAATGTGCTGAACGGAAAATTACAGTTTAAGTTATGAATTCCCTGCAACGTGACTAAGATAAGGTAAGACTTTATTGATCCCCACACGGGGAAATTTGGATGAAGAGATTGAAGAGATTTAACCAGTTAGCTAAAAGACAGACACATGGAACAGTTTCGTTGGGAAGATCAGTGTAAAGGAATGGACGAGAGGGCGCCACTGAGGGCTCCTGGGTCAGGCCAAAAAATTAGAGTGCGAGTGAATAAGATGGACAAAAAGGATTTTTATTTCTGGCTTAATGTTAAAACTAAGCAATAAGAGTCCATATTCAAGATTCAAATAACACAAAAATGGTTTTAAGTAGAAAAAGAAAAGAAAAAAAAAGCAAACAAAAAATAGCAATCTCTGAATGCAAACAAACTACAAAACAAAGTACAAAATCTGTTAGGTCTCTTTTGAAAAGGCAGAGAACAATACTACAGCAGCGGTACTCACAGTCCAACATCCAACACTAAACTGCCACCATGAGACTAGACAGACAGACATATCCCAGGTGACCAGCACATAAAGGGGGGACATAAAACACAAACAACAACATGACAAACCCTGATGCAGCATCATAATACCCTACAACATTTAAACAGCAGATTTTAGTAAAAATACAATTCAAACAAATGACACGTGAGGATTAAAACGGAGGCGGCTTGATCAGGGCCGTCTGTCACCCCTCATGGCCACAAGCAGGGTAAACTGGGCCAATCGTGGCCGGAACGAAATAAACGCTACCCTGTTTCCCCACGGCACCCCTTTGCCATCGGAGAGACATTTGCCAACACCGAGGAGCAGCATTCAACACGGTATGACTATGCTACGTTCTTTTTTTTTTTGCACTCAAGTTTGCGCGCCTACTTAAGCACAATAAAGATGTTTTAGAGCATAATCACAAGATTGTCTAGCTTTTTCATTTATCCTTGTAAAACGTCCATTTCGTGGGCAACAACATTAAGTACGTCAAATGCGGCATTTACTTGAGCTTTCTTGTCGGCGTCTGTCAGCATGTGTGTGTTTGCAAGTGTAGCGGAGTTCACACAAAGGCAACTTGTGCCCAAGGAAGGCAGCGGAGGTGTGCGGTCTCTCCATGACATCACAATCAGATATGTTAATTTCTCATAATGGATACTAATGACACCATTTTAAGCACAAAGAATTATGGGGTGCACTTGCTTTGACCGCCATGCAGGAGACACAGACAGAAGGAAGCTAGTTGCAATGCACCTAACGTGTTTCCACCTGCTGCTGTATTTCTGCATTAACATTCCATTTCCCTTTAGTTAAGTTCAGTTCACATCTACACGTCTGATCACCTCTTCATGTCGTTTAATGGGTCTCCCTCCCACGTCCAGACTCTCTCTCCCCCACACTCGTACCTGCTCTCACGCACATAATCAACACGTCACTTACTACTGGTACTGTCATACTGCATTCAAGCAGGCTAGAGTAACCCCACTGCTCAAAAAACTTACACTCAGCCCTACAGCAGTAGATAACTACAGACCAGTCTCTCTCCTCCCTTTCCAAGCAAAAACTCTTGAGCTAGGTGTTTTCACCCAGGTTTCTGGCTTTCTCTCCCAGAATGACCTGTTGGATAGGAACCAATATGGCTTCAAAACTGCCCACTCCACTGAGACGGCCCTTCTGTCCGTTGTCGACACCCTGCGGTTAAAAAGAGCTGCGTCCAGGTCATCGGCCCTCATTCTCCGCGACCTGTCTGCCTCTTTTGACACAGTGAACCACCAGATCCTCCTGTCTACCCTCTCTGATCTGGGCATCACCAGCACTGCACGTCGCTGGTTTGAATCCTACCTCACAGGTCGTTCAAGGTATCTTGGAGGGGTGGTGTGTCTAAGTCACATTGTCTAACCACTGGGGTACCTCAAGGATCGGTGCTTGGCCCTCTCCTCTTCTCACTACATACAACCACACTGGGCCCAATCATCCAGGCGCGTGGCTTCTCCTACCACTGCTATGCTGATGACACCCAGCTCTACCTCTCATTCCAACCTGATGGCCCCACGGTCTCAGCGTGAATCTCTGCCTGTCTCTCAGACATTTCAGCTTAGATGAAAGAGCACCACCTTAAACTCAACCTGTCTTAGAGCTCCTCGTCATCCCAACCAGCCAGTTGATTCGGCACGACATCACCGCACAGCTTGGCTCAACAGCACTAACTCCGTCTAGGTCTACAAGGAACCTGGGGGTAGTGTTTGATGGCCAGCTAAAATTTACTTACCTCATTGCAACAACTGCCAGATCATGCAGATTTGCGCTGTACAACATCAGGAATATCGGGCCCTGCCTACCTGAGTCTGCTGCGCAGCTCCTTGTCCAGGCTCTTGTCTGAAGACTGGACTACTGCAATGCTCTCTTGGCTGACCTACCTGCATGCACCATTAAGCCTCTGCAGCTGATACTAAATGCGACTGCACATCTGGTTTCCAACCAGTCAAAGAGAGCCCATGCTACTCCTCTCTCTGTCTCCCTCCACTGGCTCCCTGCAGCTGCCCGCATCAAGTTCGAGGCCTTGATGCTTGCATACGGGGTGACCCAACAAAACTGCACCTACTTACAGTACCTGAACACACTACTACAAGCCTATATTCCCACCTGACCACTACAGTCTGCTACTGAAAAGCGTCTGGTGGTCCTTTCACTTCTCAGCACAAAACCACTTTCTGGAACCTTCTCCGCCATTTTCCCCTGATGGTGGAATGAACTTCCACACTTCAACCGTTCTACCGAATCCCTCGCTATCTTCAAGAAACAACAGAAGACACATCTTTTCCGCTTTCACCTGATCACCTCACACTACCACCTCAAGCAATTTTTATGTCCTAAACTTTGTTTTCCTTAAAAAAAAATACAAATCTAAAAATTTACTAAAATTTACTAAAATGCACTTGTGTCTCCACCAGCGAGCTTGTACCTTGTCTGACCAACTATTGAAACCTGGTCATGTGGTACTTCTAATATTGCTGACTCCTTTGGCACAGGCCAAAGCACAGAGCAGTACAGATGGTTCAGTGTTCAAAACATTAGTGTTACAAACAAAAGTTTTGAGGGCTCCAACCAAGCATGTTACTTATACCACTACATTTTATACTTTACCTCCATATGGGGGTTTGGGTTATCTTCTGAAGGCAGCTGGTGACACATTTATTTAAACTCCACACTAGAGTGACTGCACCCCTTTTGACATGTGCATGCTGGTGCTGTTACATCTTACCATTTAGATGTAGCCTGAAATTGAAGTTATGTGTTCCCTACAATGTGTCTGCAAGATAAGATAAGATAAGATCAGATAAGATAACACTTTATTGATCCCTAGGCGGGGAAATTTGGAGAGCTATGCCATATGCTGTAAAATTCTAATGAAGAGATTTAACCAGTTGACTAAAAGACAGACATATGCAACACCTTTGTTGGAAAGATCAGCTATGTTAATTTCTCATAATGGATACTAATGACACCATTTTAAGCACAAAGATTTATTGGGTTCAGTAAATTCAGTAACTTTCTAAAGAGCGAGTTTGACCACTAGCTCATGCCAGCTGCTTTTTTTCCATAGAAAATAGAGCCTGTGTTAAATAGCTCATTTTCGCCTGTTTTAGGAGCACAGCTGCTGCCTGAAGTATTCCTTAATGATTTTTTCATTTGACTCACCATTCTCACTACCGCCCTAAAATGCTAGGAGTGACAACTACATCTATTAGGGGGCAAAAACATGAATGCAAGAAAAAGACTTAAAAAAAAAACTTTCTGTGGAGCAGGCTGCTGTCCATGCAGCATTTCAGAACTAGCATAATCAATGAACATAAATGCCCCCAATCACTGAACAAATCAGTACGCAGTACAATGATTCTCGCCTGCAGTTTGTTCAGTATGATGTTACCTCTCACCGCTTCTCACTGCAATATTCATCACCATTGACATCCTGCTTTATCTCCAACACACTGACAAATCCTTCACACCTCATTCACTACGGGAAACAAGTTTCCCACAAGTGCCCACAAAATCAAAAATTCAACTATATATTCCCTCTGCTCAAACATTTACTCATGTTCACTCAATACCAATGCACAGTTAATAACATTCAAGGCTATGCACAAAATTCACTTGACAACAATTATTTCTCACTCAAATACCAAAATTTGCCAACACTGAACACAACAATTCATAGGAGGAAACAGAGTCTGGAAAACCTGAGGCCCCAGGCTGCTTCCTCAGGTCCACCCCTCTGCTTCTGTCGGGCTCTGGAATTGCCACTCCGCGGTCAACAAGACTGACTTCTTCCCTGCCTTCGCCACCCAGTCCTCCCTCCTCCTGGATCTGTGCAAAAAACACTGCAACTCCTGCGGCTCTCTCCACCAACCTCATCAAACTGGGCAGGGAGGTGAATCAGGTTTGCTGATTTCCAACACCTGGAAATTCACTCCTCTCTCCTCTTTATGCAACAGCACCTCTTTCGAATACCATGCAATCACTATTACTGCACCTGTTATATATCGAAGTGCTGGACATGTTACCATCCTCCTTCCCAGAATACGGCAGCCCGCTTGTGATCCTCGGCGACCTGAACATTCACCTGGACAAACCTCAGGCTAACTTCCCTACTCTTGTGGCCTCCTTTGACCTGAAACCCCTCTGCACCCCAGCGACTCACAAAGTGGGCAACCAGCTAGACCTCATCCTGGCATGTAACCGCACCACAGAAAATCACCTTGTCACTCCTGTACACGTCTGATCACTTCTTCATTCATTTTACTGTGTATCTCTGCGTATCTCCAAAATCTCTACTGCCAAGGCCACTTCCTCCCAGGACAACAACACGTTCAGACACCTGCAAAATGTTCACAAGATTTACCTCTCTCCTCTGCCCTCCACCATCTCGACCCCCCACCTCTCAGCAGCTGCCAGCAGCAGTCAGCTCTCCACTCCACACATTCACAGCCAGTTTCCACCGATGAACAACACACTACTATCCACATTCTCCCTTGTCTCTGATGTCAGTTTAACTATGTGGCTAGTTGAGTTACATTGTGCTAATATTTTAAATGTGCAACAAAAGAAGAACACTAGATGAAAAACAACACCGAACAATATGCGTACAGACCGATTGACTCTTATTCAGGTTAGCTAGCTAGCGAGAACAAATTACTCAGAATAGGTAGCGTTACATAATAGGGCTGGGTATTGGCACAGATGCCCCGATTCGATTCAATTCGATATCGATTTGATACGAATGAGATATGAAATAAAATATAACAGCTTTCCAAATTATAGCGATGTTTAAAAAGCTTTAAATGGAACACAAATATACAAATGCAGAGTCACTGGAAACAAATTGTGAAAATCACTAAATAAAAGGCCAAAGGCTTGTACAGTCATGCGCCGCTTAACGTCCATTCAGACAACGTCCGTTCGCATATACGTCCGTAGTCCCATAAGGTTACAATAAAGTTTAAAAATCCCAATCGCAGCAGGGGACGTAGCGGACGTAGTGAGGGCAAAGCTTCCCGCACACAACACGTGTATCTAATGTCTGATGGAAATAAAGCGATTGCGCTGCCAGGCGTATAATGGTACAGAAGGCTACATAGTATACCACAAAATACATATGTCTTGATAGTTATAATAAATGCCTGTGCTAATGTCTTATGCATGTACTGCGCTGTACTTTCTATCGTTGTTTTAAAGTGAACTTTGCATACTTGCAATTAAAAGGTTTACCGTATAACAGTGTATGCTTCAACTCGTAAGCAGCAGCGTCCAATCTCGTGACTGCAGTGCACATATATATGAATATGTATACCAAGCATCTGCACAATTTCGGACACCCTTCATGCATCTTTTTTATTATTTATATCTCTGTACGAATCAAGAGACAAATTGTAGAGTATGAGGAAACCCGGCACTGCCACGATAAGCTTCTCCTCCATGTTTGACTGGAAGCAAAATGTTGGATCATTTGTTTCAGCAACGTGTGTCACGCTGCCTTCGCCGTGTCGTATCGCTCAGTATTTACATAAACCAGACCTTGAGTCTAGTCTATTTTAGCCCCATAGTTGGCTTTGCAACGGCCACTTGTCTCTTGTCTCTGTAAATCACCAACTCTCATTGAAAATGACTGGCAGCCGGTCGCTTTGTCTCTCTCCTGTGTCGTCCGTGTGACCATAGAGTTAGCATTGGTGAACACTGAGAGGTTGCGTCACAGTAAAAAAATGATGTAACAGGTTTCCCTCTATGCGTTCGCCGGGGGGGCGACGACGACGAGTAATTGCCTTTAATATGACAGTTAGGCTACGTCAGAGCCCGTCTCTTTAATTCTCTGTTTAACCATTTCAGAAATAAAACTAGAAAACTGGAAAAATGCATATCAGCCTAAAAGATCAATCCATAAATTTTACAGATCGATATCGAATCTTCCGCGTTCACCTGATCATCTGAAACACTACCACCTAAACCATTTTTTATGGCCTAAACTTGTATTTTTTTTTTTTTTTTTACAGAAAACATTTTAAGTTAATAATTAAGTTAATAATTTAATACACTGGTGTCTCCACCAGCTAGCTTGTATCTTGTCTGACCATCTATTGAAACCTGGTCATATGGCACTTCTAATACTGCTGACTCCTTATATGGCTTTTTGCTTGTGTTGTACTCCGCCTCACTTGTAAGTCACTTTGGATAACAGGGTCTGCCAAATGAAAGTAAATGTAATAAATGTAAAACACAACCACATACTTTCTGCGACTGCACCTCTGAATTTTATCTGGAACCAGATCACTCCAACATTGTTCAAAACTACGGGATAGAACATCCCCTCTAACCCAATTCAACTATCAATTGATGATCAATTATCCCTTTTTTCCTTCACCTTTTCTTTTTTTGTTTTTGGGGGTTTTTTGGATGTGTGGTGTGTGTTGTCCTGTGTCGTCTGTCGGGTGGAGTGGACCACGGGCCATCCTGGCGGCGGTTCCTGAGTCGGAGCAACACAGGCCGGGACTGAAGTGCACCGGGGAAAGGGGAAGATGGCAGGCAGAGAGACAACGGCCTCGGACCCCCCTAGCGCTGGGCACAAGACGGGGAGTGGACACCCTGTCATCGTAAGGAACTGCCGTCCCCCTCCCTACAGTACGGCTTCGCGGAGCTCCACACCTGATGGGGCAGCGTCGACGAGGAAGAACTGACAGTAGCTGCTGAGCAGAAACAGTGCCCCGTGCAGCGCGGCTGAAAATTACACCCAATGAGATGGAAGTTTATCATACCAGATATAGAATTAACGAACATGAGGAAAGAATTAACTGCCCCCCCCCCCCCCCACCAAACTTTGATTTCAGATGGAACTAAGGATGCCCTGGCCAGAACTAAGGGGCCACGCCATCCCGGGCCTCAGCGTTATTCGAACCCTGGGCTTCTCTCTCCTGACTGCTGTCTGTGTGTCTAATCTTCCCTGCTTTCTCCCACATCGCATCCTCTTTTCCCTGCCTCTTTCTCTCCTCTTTCTGTCAGCCCAAGGTCATTTGCGGCTCTCAGGTACCAGCATCCACAGAAAGTACAGATACAGGTGTTTACCTGTACAGACAGGACACAAGGTGAGGAGCACCTGGCACTGTGACCCACCACAGACATAATGCAATAACAGAAGTTCAACAACATAACGCAGCGCAACACATTTCTGCACTTTTTGTGAATCTTTGTCAACATTAAACACATACCACAGAAGTGACAAGGAAAAAAGAGCAGCTAGAAGCACAGCAGGTGAGAGTGAAGGTGGAAAGTGGGTTTTGTGTTACCTTGGCATTCAGTCAGAGTCAGTATCCACAGGAGGACGATGGTGACGACCAGACGAGGCCCTGCCATGGCTGAGACTCCACACAGCAGCTGAAAAATTTAACTTATTAACTTATTTAGTTGAAAGGGACAGAGCATAACAGTCAACTGTGTCATTACATATAGTGCCAGATTTAGCTGTAAGATAATTCCACCAAGAACATTTTTTAGAATGTAGGTTCAGTATCACATTTTGGAATTTTAAATCCATAATATTAAAATTTCCTTTACCCTTTCTGCAGTTCTCATCTATTACCTGCAATTTTGGAGATGACCAGGAGCATTCTTAACAGCTTTTAGCTTTTAATATTATCTAAGGTCAAGCCCTTTTTATCATTTAATGATTTCAAAAGGCTCTTATCTCGTCCCGGCTTGACTGCTGTAATGCTTTGTATGTTGGTGTTAGCCAGGCCTCCCTCTCACGCTTACAGTTGGTCCAAAATGCTGCAGCTCGTCTTCTAACAGGAACACGCAAGTGAGAGCCCATCACCCCTGTACTCGCCTCCCTTCATTGGCTCCCTGTACGTTTTAGGATTAATTTTAAGATTTTATTGTTTGTCTATAAATCGTTAAATGGGCTTGCTCCAACTTCTTTCTGACCTATTACAACCACCCGTCCCATCAAGATCACTCAAGTTGGCTAACCAGTTCCTTTTAGCTGTTCCAAAATCAAGGTTGAAGCATAGGGGAGATCGTGCCTTTGCAGTTACAGCACCTAAACTCTGGAATGAGTTGCCTCTGCATGTAAGGCTGGCCCCTACACTGCCTGTTTTTAAATCCCGTCTTAAAACGCATTTTTATTCCTTGGCTTTTAACTCAGTATGAGAGGTGCTTTTTCTTTCGTTTCATTGCTATGGTCTCATTGTTTTTATTTATTGTCTTTTGGCTATTTATTTATTAATTTTTTATTTGTACAGCACTGTGGACAACTGCTGTTGTTTTTAAATGTGCTTTATAAATAAACTCGACTTGACTTGAGTATTCTTAATGGCTTGCAGTTTCCAGCATGGATCCCCCAGTTTCAGTAGCTGGGTGGCAGTGTAGCATAGCGGTAAGGAGCGCTGCTTGTAACCAAAATGTGGCAGGGAGGATTCCCGGCTGGGGTGCTGCTGCTGTACCCTTGCTCAAGGTATTTAACCTGGATTCACCTCAGTAAATATCCAGCTGTATAAACGGATAACATGTAAAAACAGCAACGTGTTAAGTAGCTCTGGATAAGAGCATCTGCTAAATGCCATTAATGTAATTTCTACACTTTAAGGAGGAGGCCTGAGTAGACCTGAGAAGGCCTGGAGACCCAAAAGTTCATCTGGTGAACAATAGCACAGATGAGTCAATATTTGTATTACTTTAAAAATACAGAGTAAGTGCCATAGAGATCTTTATGGGTACCCTTGTAAACCCTTATAGAGGGTTTACAAGGGTACCTGATTATTGTACTTCTGTACTGACGTTTGATTTGGGAGATTTCATTGATATTAAAAACACACTTATCTGTTTGGGAGGGAAAGCTCTAAGCAAGTTCTTCCACAGACGACAGAAACTTTACTGAAAGTGGTTGCCACGGTAACACAGGCTTTTGATAGGGTTCCATTCACTGTAAGCTCTATTGGTAATAAAAGCCGAATCTCTCTGTCTCTCAGTCTCAGAGTGGCACCACTGTCTGCCAACAAATAGTGCAGAACGCTGACCTGTCCACTGCACAACATGGACTGGAATGGAAATGGAAGCTGTTTGGGTACTTTATTTTAGGGGTCCATAATCACACATTGATAAACTGCTTATAGTTTATAATACAGCAACATAAAGCTTAATTAAGGACTTATATTACATATTATTCATTAGCAAAGTCTTTTCATTGGATTTTATGAATTGGTCTCTATTTAGACAGTAACAAGCTACTAATAAGGATATTTTGACCCCTGTTCTAAAGTGAGGTTAGAATCTATATTTTGACATATAGATTCTTAGTGAACCGATATCCCCATTACAATAAGTAGACATCCAAATCTAAAGTTAAAAAAAAACCTCTACCATTCATTATTTGTTGATTTATTTGTATTATGATTAGTAATTGCACTCTGGCTGTTTATATGGTGTATACATTTTTGTTTTTCTGCAGAGACTGTTTATTTTCACAAAAATAAAAATGTATGGAATATGACTCATCTGGCAGAGGCATCGGTACATCCTCATGCACAAGAGTTTGTTGGTGTTGTAAAGCTTTGCACGTGTGTCATATTCCATACATTGTAGAATAACAGATCCACAAATTGGAGGCTGGAAGTAGCAGATCCAAGAAGCAGAAAGGATATAGCACTGCTCAAGTGTGTGTCTGCTCAAGTAGCGAAACTGGCCGAAATGAGCTCTGCAGAACATGACTTGCACGCTTGGCACGCAGGTCCACACCCATTTTCAGGCGTACTCTGATACCAATTCTCCAAAGGAGGAACAACCAAAGAAATGAATGTGAGAGCTGACATGTTCATTCTTCAGTTGTGTATGTAACCGTGTTATATCCCCTGTTCACCCCTGAAGAAACCCTTTTTTTTGGGTAGGTGTGCAAAACCACAAAAGTCTCCAGGTGAGAAAAATGGTAGGGTAATTCAGCAAAGACAAGTTAGTGGCATGCCGATTCACCTGTATAGATCTGTCAATACCCTGTACATGCGATATAAGGTATGACTAAAGGGAAAAAACATATGGGAAGAAACCTAACGCCACATACCGGGTATAGCTGTTATTGCAATAAAATATCTATGCGATATATCGCGATGGCTATATTGCCCAGCCCTAGTAAGGATACCAAGAAAGTTCCTAATTAAATTAAGGTAAGTCTGAGGGTGTGGTCATCTTCCTCCTCTAGGATTTGGTGGCAGACGGAACGTTGTATACTGTATTGCTGCCACCCACTGGTCAGGAGTCCTGCAGACACTGAGACCACAGTCTGGAATGCAAGGCCACTGCGTTAATGCATTAATGAAGCCTAAAACCAGGAAGAACACACTTACCTAATTTTTCTTATTTTTACTTACTTAACTTACTGTTTAACTATTTACTTTATTTACTAGGTCAGTGTTTCCCACACATAGACTTTACTTGGCTGGGCCGCCCAGGTATATTAACGGCTGCCTAAGTATATTTGGCGCCCCGTTTTAGCATTTGTTATTTTTATTTTTTTATCCGTCTGAGAGAACAATGCCATCCGCGATCGATTAACTAGTGAAAAATCTCCCCTCGCTCTACCCTCCCGTACCTGTTCATTCTGCTATTGCGAGAAGGGTCTGCTGACAATCGCACATGCTCTACAGAGAAACAGAGAGGGAGGTTCTCTGGTGTTACATTAGAAGATGCGGACATGGTGGATATTTTACAAGCACGGAACAGGCAAAGCAACTCCTTTTCTCCGTATTGTGTAATTGCTCTGACTTTGGTAGTAGCTTTGAATTCTATGAAAGAAAGCGGCAACTATGCTGCGTTGGTAGCTGCAAGACTCAAGAGTGTATTCAGCACACGTAACGTGACCATTGGTGCCACATGCAGCAAAGTTGTCCTGCCTAAATATAAGAAAGATTATAATTTGTTTTCTCTTCAGGCTACGGCAGTTAGAAAGACACAGACTAACTTTAGATAAGGTTAGGCTACTAATTTTTCATGCATTTACTCAGCAGATATGACTATTCAAAAATATTTTAAGAGAATATGGTGTGAGGAAGAGAGACGCACAGCACCACAGGTAATTTAGCCAATGTTAGCATTTAGCGTGAAATGGCAATAAATAAACGCATAAGCCTCAATAATTACATCTGTCCGTTAATTCGACGTGAAATTACAATTGCAGTCAACAGTGAGACGAAATGCAGAGGCCAAACTAGATTCAAGCTTGTTCTCAATTCCAGGGGTCGGTCAGGGGAGCACCTGGCTGCATGTCTGCGAATATCTCTAAATGGACCGGCACCAGAGGCGTTCCCATAAGCACAGGCGTTGGAGTGTTTTATCCTTATTATTATTATTATTTTTTGCTTTGTCTTACTCCTCCAATGTGGGTAGATGGAGGGGAGGGTTGGGGGTCGATCTGTGAAATATATTATGTGAAATTAATAGAAATATTCAATAAATCAAAATATTGTGTTAAAGGTCACACGTATTTGTTTGGCACATGTAGAAGACCATTTTTGTGCCGGCAGGTAATACCGGCCCTTTCCGCCGGATACCACAAGTATATTTCAGACTTGTGGGAAACACTGTAGTTACTGTCCTTACACTTTGCTTTTATTTAAGTTACAAATGTGTACTCTGGCCATGATAAAGGCTAGGCTATTTCTTTCATAATAGTAGGCTAGCTAACGTTTCACACAACACCATTGATTAAAAACAGCTTATGTAGGCGACGGTATCAATAATAGTAGGCCTACGAAACATTTCAAAGCCAAATTTGGACATGAATATAAATGTATAATGATGTTAGCTTGTAACAGTGTTACTCTCAAGCATTTTTCTTTTATTTTTATAGCTAGCTAAGGTTACAAATAACCTTAATTATCATGCTTCATACCGCAGACCTATGTATTTTGATGCTCTAGATCAGGGGTCGGCAACCTTTTTGACATGAAGTGCCAGTTTGAAATGTTCTTGTTAATTAGTGTGGAATATACATTATGTTTAACATTAGGCCTGCACGATACAAGAAAAATCTGCGATGTGCGTTAACATTGTTCAATATTGCAATGACGATATGATTTGCGAAATAAACAAATACTGAAGTGTGCATATCAACTATACAGTTCCTTTGTCTTTCTGCTTTAATAGATACACTGCTAGCATCGACCCCAATCATTGAAAAGCCTATGCCGACTGCATAAAGAAATGAAATAAATTATTGTGAACACTTTTATTGAACAAATTGCACATGAATGCCCAACCAATTAAACAGAACATTAATTTAAATAAGACATTATAACTAGAAGAAATTAATCCCTTTAAAATATTTTCTTCTAAACCAGAGGTGCCCAAATTCTTTCCTATGAAGGGCCAAAAATTAATCTGGAGGGCTGCAGGCCAAAAATAAATGTTGATGTTATGTGAAATTACATTAAAATGTGATATATTTTTATAGAAAATTAACATTCTAAATCTAAAATAGAATTTCAAAATATTAAAAACACTAATCTTTTTAACAGTAATTTTTCAAACATTAATTTGCAGCGATGATTGTCAAAAACATAAAACATCCATATGCTTCTTTTTGGGAACATTCTTTTTCCTTTTAAAAGGAAAGACACCTTTCTGACAGAAAGTGCATACAACTCAAGGTGCTTTAGAAAATTAAGTTGAAAACGGCTGTATTGTCCATCTTTGTGATCAAGAGTGAAAATTTGACTTCAGCTTGAAAAATTGACAAAAATATAAAGTTAAACATCATAGTGACAGCTGAATGACAAATCAATATTGGATATTAAGATTACATTGAGCAACGTTTAAGTTACACATCATCACAATGTCCCCATATGGTAGCTGATATGGGGAGCCACAATATCAAAACGTATTAACGAAAATGAGCTTCTCATTCACAGGGTCACTCGCAACGATTTGGTAATTTCGTTTTATAGTAACGTTGGCTAACTAATAACACCAACATATTATTGGTCGGAAATACAACAGAATCCGCTATCCGGACTGCCAGGTTTGCCATAATTATTTTGCCTAATTGGTAGTGACTTTGCACTGACTTGTGTGACTGAAATAGCAATCGTTTGCTTTCCTTACTGAGATCGGGTCAAACTAAACAAAATAGAAATATAAATAAAAAACAAAATAAAGCATGCACTTTAGCCATCAACTTCAGCACTCGTTCCTACGCAGAAATAGCCACAGTTTGTTTCCACAGTTAGCAGCTTATTGTAAGTAAACACCTGGCAGAGTGGTGCTTTAGTGCTTTTTCCAAAGCGAACCTTGTCGGGAATCAGTTTTTATAGCATGTAGCACGATTTCAGCTTTTTATGTAAAGTCACATGACTTTGATCAGACTGGCAACCCTGTCGAAAAGGCCGACTGTGGTTTGTCACAAAGCCGCGCTTCTTTAGTGCATTTCATTTCCTCTTCAACCGGAGCTCGCTCCGCCCCCGCCCCTTCCCGCTCATTGGTGGGACGTCAGCTTTAAGGGGCGCCTCATCGTACCCGGAAGAACGTGGCGGTGAAACTAACTGAAGCTTAATAATGCTAAGGAAAAAATAACGAACCACGTAATATAACACGCGCTACATAGCATAAAAATACGTTACGTGCAAAAGGGTTAAAAAATACATGAATTAAAAATCTTCTCTCGCGCTAAGGTTGCCGACCCCTGCTCTAGATAATGTTCATACCATTTATTACTCATAGCAATACATATCAATATGAAAGCTCCACACATGAGAAGTTATTCAGTACAATCCGGTTCAGATGGTGTACCTTACAATTAATACACAAATAAAATGTGTTTCTTGTAAATAGCAACAGGTCTCTTTCTATGTATGTAATGTTTATACGTGTAATTTTGACAAAAACCTAACTTCACTATTTTTCAAACCCTGGTTACGGCCATACCCTCAACTACCCCCACCCCCCCCCCCCCCACCCCTCACCACCAGCGAACCTACCCATGCGGTCGCATAGCTACTTCTACTCCTTTACCAACTGGCCTGTGAAAGCACTTTTACTCGAGAGGCGATTCACTTCACTCAACTTATAAACCAAAACAGCTTCTTTCACCTGAGAGATTTACCTTTAACCTGCACCCGCACAGCAGGATAATTCCGGACCCACTAACTAGCCAGTGGGATTTTTTGCATTTACCTGACACGAAAATACTGTTCTGTTTCCACCGGCCACGACTGGGCTCCCGGTTCCGACGTTAACCGTACAATTTTCCCGAGCGACGACACTAACCCGCACTTTCACATCGTCATTCTACCAAAGGTTTCTGTGAATTACTTAATAAACTTACTGATTTTAGCGGTTGACAGAGGACGCTGTCTGCTGTCCGTGTAAGGCAGATCATGATAAAAGAAAGGAATCACACTTAAAGAAAAAAAGGTGGGCTTGGTCCCGTTTACCTGACACGACCGTACTGTTCTCCGTTTCCACCTGCTATTACCCGGCTCCCAGCTCCGACGTTAGTCGTCCAATTTTCCCGAGCGACGACACTAACCCGCACTTTCACATCGACTAGCTACACCTATTTTCACCCCACTAACCCCTTTAACAAACCGTGCCGCTCCCCTCGCTTCCTCACAGTGAAAATCATTCATTCAGCCCGCCGGCGCACCCTCCCCAGATCCGCTCGCTCGTGGCTTTGTTTTTCCCCGCCTCTGGTATTCCTGAGCCCTGATTGGACGGAAAGCTGCTGACAAACAAAAAGATACCCACGTGCTGATAGCGTTTCTTAAAGGGGCGTGTCCTAAATACACAGAACAGACACGGGCCGCTGAGTCCTCATATCCACGGGGTTTACCACATGCAGCTCCGGCAAGCGCAGCGAGTACACGGGTAACGAGCAAGATAGATGGCTACTTTAATGTCTCATTTCACATACTGTGTAGTAACGTTCAGTCTGGACCATCTAATCTACGAGTCAACGAGCCACTTTCATTTTCTTTGAACACAACTTGATTAGCGAGACAAGCTATATTTCACCTCTTCGAGTGAGTATAATATTGACTGCATAACACTGCGAACAAAAACGAGAGATTTACTTGATGTCGTTATATCACTATGCTGTCATTTCAATATTAAAGGAAATACCCGTAGAATCTGCTGAGAAAGTTGCTTGTGTTTAGTTTGGGTGCTCAGATTCGAATAGTTACAGCTCGTTATAGATTGTGGTTTCCATCCGACAGGTGTCTGTCTGCAGGCTACTCATAAAACGCATAGTTAGCCAGCACTGATTACAATTCAGTAATATATAGTATAGTGTATATATATATATATATATATTAGTTATATATACAGTATATACTCCCTCTCTGGTCCTCTCCATGCTCACTGATTTGATGGGAGCTGCATGATGTCATAATAGCAGTTAATATCCACTTCCTCTGCACAGTCAAGGTGGAACATTAAAAGGTTTCGTCAGGAACACAAGTCATTTGCTACTCACTGAATTCATTCAGGCACATCTTACGGTGCATCCAATTTAACAGCAAGGGTTAAGCAACACTGAAGTGAGAGAAAATGGCACATGTACTGTCCACTTCAGCTGTGGAATCTGATGTCAGCAGCTTCTTACTACCTAAAATGCACCACTTAAGCAAATCACACCCCTTCAAGAATGTTCACAATGATCCATTAAATCAGAACACTTGGGTTTATTTGACAAGGACAGTTCACATTAATTATAATTTATTTTTAATAATCCTTTCTGTAAACGTGCCAGAATTAGCCAAATTGGCTAGTTTTCACAGGCTGTCCCTGGGTGGGTAATGAAGACATTACAAGCAACAAAAATAAAAAAAGACAAGCATGAAAAATGAAATGAAATGGATCATGGACAGCTAAAGCAGGTAAATGTCATGAATCATAAACAAAGACACATGAGAATCTACAGAAAAGGAGCAGCATAGATTATGCTTAGAAACCTTACATCGATTACTGGATGTTTTAATCCATTGTGTAGGTACATGATATTACTGTCCGTATATTTATCATAAATACCATTGTTTTTTATGCCCCAAATGAATATTCATAACACACAGCAAATCAGAATTAGTGTTAAATTGTCCAAAATGAAGCACGTCAGTCCTTGTCCTGCAGAAATCTGTAGCCGTATGGCTACAGGAACACTGTGGGTCATGAAGGCATTAGCAGGAGATGGTTGTGGGGAGACTTACCCTCCACTGTCACGCTCACAAAGGACTCCTGGTTGCCCAGTGTGGTGCTGGTGTAACACTTGTATCTGCCCTGGTCCTGAATGCTGGTGTTCCGTAGCAACAGTAATGCGTTGCCGTGGGAGATCAGGTCCTTAAAGAGAGAGGTCCGTCCTTTGTAGCGCCCGTCTTGGTGCTTTAGCTGATCATTGCCATGGTAGTAGCTGTGGACAGTGATGACGTCCCGTCCAGCCAGTGTCTGCCAGTCAATGACCTCTTCAGGTGAGTGTCTGAAGCTGCACGGCAGCACACAGGCCTCAGAGAAGAGGCAGGTAACAGGTGTGTCTGCAGAGGAAGAACACACACAGCAGAGTGGTTCAGCTGTTAGGGAGCCGGGCTCCTAACCGAAGGGTTGCAGGTTCGTTTCTTTGCTGTAAACAGTAATAAACTGATGTGAAAACAACCATTTAATTGTACAATGTGAATTGGGTGGCAAATTAGGCCACCTTCCTACATTCCATTCTTATGATACTAGCTTCTTGAAAGGCCAGCACACCTCCAACAACACTGTACGTTTGACCAACTTAATACATATCAATGGTAACCGCTGTTGTGGTTGCGTTGGATGGAGAGAAGGAATCCTTTATATCAACAGCATGGACTTTGGCTCAATTGACTCAATTCAGCAAATGGTGACAAATTCTATACAAAACACCACAGCATCAATAATCACAAATACGGTCATTTCCAATCCATTCACTCTCCATCACAGAACTAGACAAGGATGTCCTTTCTCACCATTTCACTTTCACAATTCTCTTTTGCTTACCTGGCACAACAGTACTCATTACCACAAAATCAAAACTTCAGATATATTCAACCACCTATTACCATCAAGTCCAAAATGGTCATCTCTTCTGAATTCCCTGCTAAACCTCCCTTACCCTGTAATGTACCACACACCAAGATCAATCTGACCAAACACATATCAAAACTCAAAATACAAAAACATGTCTGTATTTCAATTGCTATCTTTTAATGAGTGATCACCTCAAACCCCTCAAACCAGACGAAGCACTACAAGTATCTAAGGAGTATAAAGGAATATGACAATACATGTCATATTCATGGCGGAAGTGTAGCATAGTGGTTAAGGAGCAGGACTCGTAACCGAAAGGTTGCCGGTTCGATCCCCGCTGGGACACTGCTGCTGTACCCTTGGGCAAGGTACTTAACCCACAGTTGCCTCAGTAAATATCCAGCTGTATAAATGGATGACATTGTAAAGAACTGTAACCTATGTAAGTCGCTTTGGATAAAAGCGTCTGCTAAATGAATAAATGTAAATGTATCCATTCATAACATCATAATTCATAACTGTCAAACACCCCCACCAACCCCACAACCCTGTCAGTTATCAGCATGGCCTCTCTCTCCTGACTGTTCATTCCTCTCTTTTCTTTTGCTGTCTACTAGGGGTGTAATGATTCATCGTAGCACGATACATCGCAGTGCAAAAATGTGACGGTACGCATCATATAAGTTGGACGGTTTTGATTGTCAGCTCGAATTATATTTTTGTATTATTATCATCACTAAACATAGATTTTATTTCAAATGTTTAGATATGCAAATACATACAAAAATGAAATATAACTGTATAAATGGATAACATTGTAAAGAACTACAACCTATGTAAGTCGCTTTGGATAAAAGCGTCTGCTAAATGAATAAATGTAAATGTAAATGTAAATAACAAACACTATGTTACAATTCATCATTGGTAGTAAATATATAAATTGAAAGTAGTGTAACGGGTGGTATGTTGCGTTGTGTTTAATATGATGATACGTGGGTCGGTGGGTGAGCGAGCGAGTTTCGAACCGAGTTTCTCACTGCTCGCTGCCAACCCCTTAAAGCCAGCATCGTTGCCAGTTGAGCTAAAGGCAAATTGCCGTTAGCCTGTCGGCGACAACGCTACTTAACCAGGTCTCAGGGGGAGTGACGTAGCAGCTGTAACCACTCGGCTACCTGCTACCTGCTACCTGTAGGCTTTACGCAGGACTCACACGAGCTAATCACTTCAGCTCTGCTACACCACCATGCCAAGGAAAGAACGGATCTTACTAGCAGAAGGACTTACACCGTCAGGCTCCATCAAATCCCTCTCAGACACCTTCACAATAGCCTCTACTTTGAATCACTTGAGACACCATCTTGAGAAATGCTGTGGCCCAGAAACTTCACAGACCTCCTTAGAAAATGACACTTAGCAGGGGACAATTTTAAATTGTGCTCCTTCAGACGCTGAAACACCATTTCAAGCCGCTGCAGACTCTCCTCTTCAGATTTAGCAAAGACTAAGACATCATCCAAATAGCAGAGAAGACTGAGGAAGTTCTGATCGCCAAAGATGGCAAGTATCATTCTCATAAACATGGCTGGACTATTACACAGGCCCTGAGGGAGACGGTTGTATTCATGTAACCCCACAGGTGATGAAAATGCTGTGTATTTCCTGTCCTCTTTGTGTAATGGAATGTTGTAATATCCAGACGTTAGGTCCATGGTCCTGAAGAACTCCACCTAAAGCAGCAAGGACATCAGCTTGGTGAGGGAGAGGATGGGAATCTTTGATTGTACGGGCATTGAGCCACCGAAAATCAGTACATATCCTGAGGTCACCATTCTTTTTCCACACCAACACTAATGGAGAAGCGTACTCACTGCTGGATTTTCTAATGATTTCTTTCTCCTCCATTTCGTCCAAGGTCTCTTTCAGCTTATGATAATGGGCCGGAGACAGCCGGCGATAAGGTAACCGAAATGGGCGCTCATCTGTTAACCTAATGCAATGGCAGAACTTGCGTGCATCACCACAGTCCAGATGGTGTCTAGAGAAAACACACTCATATTTCTCAACAAGATTCACTAGTTGATCCTTCCAGTAAGAGGATACTTGACAGTCTTCAACAGAAATGCCCCCTAGCCCTAGACTGTGCAGCTTGTTAACCGTTTCCAGCACTTCTGCCAACACTGCCCTTAGCTGTCAGACTCCCATGAGAAGTAGTACCCCTTACCCTCCCCACATTCTGGTAAACATTCTGGTTCATATTGATGTCATCATCAAAGTCCTCCAATGCTATGCATGGGTACACGTCTGCTACCTTGGCATTCCTGTGTAGTGTTGATGATCTTGATTGGAAGCCATCCATCTCCCCACAGAGGAGTTACAACCCGCCCCACTAGTATGTTTCTGCTCACGCAACGGGATGTGCTTGGTTCCACTAGAACTGTGCTGCCAGTAGAAATGTTACATTTAGGAGGCAAGCGGCCCCACACAAGGTGCTCAGTCATGGTTAGGAGTGTTACGGAACTCTTCAGCTTCAACGTGCCCACCTTATCTGGGATGGAATTTCCTCTCCATCTCTCAAGGTTGGACAAGAGATGAACAAATTGGCTGCTGTCTTCCTGGCATGCCACATCAGGTTGCCCCACCACTCGCCAATAGGCATCACTAGACTTGAAATGCTTGATGAGGGGTTTCAACACATTAGTTCCTATAATCAGCTGATCGTCCTGTCCCTCAACAATTAACACAGGGACCTCAAACTTCCATCCATACAGTTCAAGCTTCAGATCACACTGACCCAGGGGATTTGTTTGTTTACCTCCACAACCCACCAGAATAACATCAGCGGGGACCAGGAATTCACTTGCCACCACACCCGCTTCCCTCAGACAAGGAATGACATTCGCACTCAGGGTCGTAGCCATAGATCCAGTATCCAGCATGCCTTTTAACTCGACTTTGTCCTGCACTAGTACGGTTGAATAAAAGAGGCTATCACTTTGCGCAATTCGCATTGTATTCTGAATGACAACTTTGCTGCTCTTGGGTAGAGTTTCACATAAATACGAATACACAGACTCAATATCATCACTTTCAACAGAGGAAAAACTAAGATGCCTCTCATTGCCCTCCTCCAAATGGAGGCTTTCTAGTTTCCCTGAGGTTTAATCTGCGTATTCAACCCTGTAGAACAGGCTAGAGGTTGTGTGTCTATTTGACATTGCATGCGCGTGTGGCCAGGAGCATAACATTGGAAGCATAGCTTGTGTAGTTTACAGTGTGCAACAGTGCTGTGGTCCATGCTCTGACAAACTTTGCAACCCAGAGAATGTTTCTCATTTTGCTTTCTATAGCCCCTGCGTGCAGACTGAGTATTGCACACCAGTGCTTTCTCTAGCATACCCAGTATCCTGTATAATGTGTTCCCTTCAGATGGTACATGTTCTGGTTCACACCCCCCCACAGGGGACTTGACTGAGGAACTGGCAGAAGCATTATCCTCCACACTGGGTCCAACAGCAGCAGCCATGTTCTGAACAAACTGACCTCCACCCATTTTCCGTTCCCTCAAAAACTCATCCAAGCGCTCCTGCACTTAACTGGCAGTCCACTCACGCTGGGGTTTGCTCATGAACAGCAGGGAGAGATCTTTGTTGGGGCAGTTCCAAATGAACATGACAGCTAGCTCCATGCTCTGATTGGACATTGTCCTACCCTCACTTAAGACACTGCTCAGCCACCTCAGCGGCTTTGTTTAGCCAATCCAGAGCGCTCTCATTTGCATGTGGCTTTGTAGCATAAAAGTCAGCCAATGGCATCCCAGAAGAGACAGAATCACCAAAGTGTTGTTTCAAGATGCGAAACACAGCATCCACATCCCCTCTATCAGAAACACCACAGTTATTGCGTAGCCAGACCTTAGTTATGTCTCTGGAGCGACCCATAAGTTTATTAATCACCTCCCCGACAAGCTCATGTCCTACGCACCCTTTCTTGGTAAGATACACCCTTGATCTGATCTCTCGTCAATGCTACAGGGGAATCTGGTACATCAATATCAAGGGGCGGCATGTCATGTGTGTATGGGGTTGAAAACCTAGCCCTCACTGGAGTAACACCAGGGCTGCATGGTGAATCACACGCCAAAAAGCCTCTACCCCTCCCCATAGAAATATAGCCCACCCCACTAGGCTCCATTGTAGCTGACAATAACCTTTAAAAATACTACAATGCACAGTAATAATTAAAACATACTAAGTATATGGAAAAAACGTAATATACAACAATTGCAACGATGAATAAAACACACAAGTCATCAAAATTCAATCAAACACTGCAAAAGACACATTCCCGGCTCCGTTGTAACACACGATGCACGCGTAGCTCCGATGCAGAATGACGTCCCCAGACCGGCAGCAGAGTTCGGAGTTCGGCTTCAGCTGAACAGTCGACAGGTCACAGCACCAGTGTAACCCGCTCAATTTGTACTCTGCGATGTATTTTTAAAGACAGAGACCCACGACGACGTAGCTGCATTCGCATTTATTGCCAGTCATCAGACATTCCAATCGAGGCCTCACGTTTTACATGTTTCAGTCACAGACAGAAAGAAGAGGCTTCAGTAGCAGACTAGCAGCGTCAGCGAGAAACATAATGAGTGTGGCTGGAGCTGAGATTGAAATCGAGGACGCGCCATCCTCCTTTAAATCAGAAGTGTGGTAACATTTTCCGATCATTCAACAGGAGAATGGCGACAAATTAACTGACAAAACGAAGATGGTATGCAAACACTGTTGAAAAACTGTCAGCTACACTACTACTTACAACGCCACCACAACGACAAATTCAGTTCAGGGGATGTGAGAAATAAAGTGTTTAAAGGCCAGACTTCTCTTGAAAGACGTTTTGCATCCCCGTTGCCTCATACATGTACAAGAGCACAAGATATCACCAGATCCACAGGAGTGCTAAAGACATGAGACCATTCTCGGTAGTCGACAACGAGGGATTTTGCCTACTACTTTAGACACTAGAGCCGAAATACAACATCCCGTCATGCCCGCACTTTAGTCAGTCTTTAATACCAGCCTTGTACAACGAAGCAAAAACCAAAGTGACAGAAATTCTGAAAAGTACGGTGTGTGGTGATGGCAACAGACAGGTGGACGTCCAGGGCTGTTCAGAGCTACATTACAATAACGGCGCATGTTATCAATAGTGAGTGGGTACTGAAAAGTTTTGTTCTCCAGACTCGTCCGCTTTTTGAGAACATAGCTGAAGTTTTAAAATCGGCCGTTTTGGAGTGGGAACTCGAAAGACCAAATCACAGTATCGCTGTCGTTACCGACAATGCACGCAACATGGAGGTGGCAGCGAAAGAAGCCAGGCTATCACCGCATATCAAGTGTTTTGCGCACACACTGAATCCAGCTACCAGACGGGATTACAGATAACCCGCGTCAGTCGTTTGCTCGGGCGAGTGAGACGGGTTGTGGCCTTCTTTCACCAAAGTGCCACAGCAAATGAAGTCACTGCAAAGCAAAAGATGCTGGAGATTGCACAACATAAGCTAATTATGGACGTTGTGATACGCTGGAACAGCTGTATGGAAATGCTGGAATGCTATCCCGAGCAGCAAGCAGCTGTACCTGCTGCCCTGGTAAGCACAGAGGTGCGCAAAAACGCTCGTCAACTTGACACTTTGGATAGCTCTGACATCAGTGATGCCGAGGACTCAGTGAAGCTTCTGAAACCTATAAAAACAGCTACCACTTTGCTGTCTGATGAAAAGAGTACCACACTGTCACTTACTGTACCCTTGAAATTCATGATTGAGCAGAGCATGGTACCCAACCAGGATGACTCCACCACTGTGGCTGACATGAAGAGCCATACTGCAAAATCTCTCTCTGTCAGTACTGAGGCGCAATTTTCATAATTTCATATTAATGTAATACAGACAGACCCATTCAATTTAATATTATTTTATGTTTGAAGAATATTTATTTTTGTCTAGCTTTCAAATAATTCCTCCTATTTGTCATCACTTTAATGGTAAAAAAAAGACAACAATGGTTCAGCACTGTTAATGCATCAAAAACAAATATATTGTTTTCATTTCAGTGTCAGTTCAATTGATTTTCTTAAAAATACTGTGGAAGAATCGAACCATAAACATTGTATGGTGAATCGAATCGAACCGTGAGCTGAGTATCGTTTCATCCCTAGTGTCTACCCTTCCCTGCCATCTCCCACATCGCATCCTCTTTTCTTTTCTTTTTCTCCTTTGAACTCTCTTTATACTTTGTTTCATTGGGGGGAAACGACAAAGAATTAATCACTCAACTCAGGGTCATTTTTCAGCTGTCAGGTACCAGAATCCACAGATATATTCACAGATATACATACACCTAGCTCCTTATACACATTAAACACAAACCACAGGAGTGACAAGAAAAAAAGAGCAGCTAGAACCACAGCAGGTGAGAGTGAAGGTGGAAAGTGGGTTTTGTGTTACCTTGGCATTCAGTCAGAGTCAGCATCCACAGGAGGGCGATGGTGACGACCAGACGAGGCCCTGCCATGGCTGAGACTCCCCCCAGCAGCTGAAACATCATTTTATTTATCAACTTATTCAGTTGAAAGGGAAAGAACATAACTGCATCATTACATATAGTGCCAGATTTAGCTGTAAGATAATTCCACCAAGAACATTTTTTAGAATGTAGGTTAAGTATCACATTTTGGAAATTTAAATCTGTAAAATTAATGAAAATCCCTTCTCCCTCTCCTGCAGTTCTCATCCGTTATCTGCAGTTTGGCAGATGACCAGGAGCATTCTTAACAGCTTGCAGTTTCCAGCATGGATCCCCCAGTTTCAGTAGCTGGGTGGCTGTGTAGCATAGCGGTAAGGAGCGGTGCTTGTAACCAAAATGTGGCAGGGAGGATTCCCTGCTGGGGTGCTGCTGCTGTAACCTTGCGCAAGGTATTTAACCTGGATTCACCTCAGTAAATATCCAGCTGTATAAATGGATAACATGTAAAAACAGTAACATGTGTTAAGTATAAGAGTAGAGAAACTGGCCGAAATGAGCTCCGCAGAACATGACTTGGCACGCTTGGCACGCAGGTCCACACCCATTTTCAGGCGTACTCTGATACCAATTCTCCAAAGGAGGAACAACCACCAAAATCCAGAGGCCTTCAGTCCCAAACCTCCGGAATGAAGTAACTTCCTTGTTCCCGAGGGATAAACACCTCCAGATACAGGCGGTGAGGTTATTGTGCTTTAGTTTAAATGCCAGTAGTGCTGAGCTTACTCAACCTACTGAAATTTATTCGAATGTCAAGCTATGAAAACACCACATAAATCATAAATATCAACAATGACTTTGAAGTCAAATCAACTTCAAATATCAGTATGCTTACTCCATCTGAAGTAACATCACAAAGTAGCATAAATATTTAATAGCAATGCACATCAGTTAAATGATCAACATATTGAGTTATGTATTGTAATGTTAGTGTACTATGCCCCAGTTAAAATATTCAGGTTTTTGGCAAAGCTTTTTCATCTCCCGCTTCAAGTTAAGTTGTTTTAAAGGTCATACACGTAAGGCCATACATGTAAAACACACACACACTTTCTCACTCTCTCTCTCTCACACACACACACACACACACATAGACACACACACACACACTCTCTCTCTCTCTCACATACACACACACACACACACACCAATATCTATACCACAGTAGACACAATACAGCTCCTTCACATAACCCCTTCTCATGAGTCCTGTCACACTTAGTAAGGAAATCAGTGCAAAATGTATGTCTGAGTATGCATGTGTTTGAGAAAACACGTGTGTACGTGTGTGTGTGTCTGTGTAAATGTGTTTCTGGTTCACTGCTGTTGTGTTTGTGTGTGTGCTTGTGAGTGCATATTTGTGTATGTGTGCGTGTGCGTGTGTGGTTGGGGGGGGGGGGGGGTAGATACTCATAACTATCTATAGACTATAAGTCTGATCAATCTGTAGATATTCAGTAGTATGTCCTTGTGACAGAGACAGAGAGCCTATGAGTATATGCTGGGAACAGCACTTCAGTTTGATTACCACTGTTCTACAGGATCTCAATTATGGCCAAACAGATTTTATATGTTGGTGTAAAATAATAAGGTGAAACAGTAATGATTTGACTTCACCTGGTTGGAGTGCTCTGAATAACAATACTGCCACAAGACCAAGGGTAAGAAGGCCAGCAACTGCAATACCAGCAGCAGCAGCAGCAGTGGCAGTATGGTGCTTGGTGACACTCCCAGAATTTTTGCTTTTTTGTTTTTATTTGTATTTGTGTGTGTGTGTACACACATTTTTGTTTTATGCAAGTATGAGCATGTGTATGAGTTTTATGGACAGCAGTCTGGTTTGATTATCACTGTACTACAGTGTAAAACAGTTTTAAATACATGGGTCTAGAATAATAAGGTCCAAAGAGTTCATATTTCTCTGTACCTTTTTTCCATGCTACTATGAGGAGTCCTGTCACGAGAAGAACAATAATAACCACAGCAACAGCAACAGCAGCATGGTGCCGGGTGGCACTCCCAGAATGCTTATCTGCACCTGTAAATAAAGACACACTTCTTCAGAGGGGGTTACAGCTGACAGCATTTTCACCCTGAACCAAAGCCAGTCATGAAGGAGGAGTCTAAGAATGACTTCAGCAGCTCTTTCTAAGGAGAACTATGTGGTATATGCACTGGAAGCTTCAGCATGTAACTGCAATATTATTAATAGAAGTATGCTGAGTGCCATAAGTAAGGAGTATCTTTGCACATTAAATGCTTATGTCAGAAATAGAACATAGAACAGCTACAGGGAACAAGAGACATATCTAACATAACAATATAAACATACAGAGAAAAAGATAGAGAAAAACAGACACCGATGTTAAATAGATAAAACCTATAATGCCAAAAGTACAGAGAGGTGCTATATTGATTCCATCACTATTACGTCTACCGCCATTTCAAATTTTTATTGAAGTAGGGATAAAAGAGTTTTTAAATCTATTCAAACGACAGAGTGGTAATTTAAACCTCCTCCCTGATGGCAGTAGCTGGTACTCAGTATGAAGCACATGAGATGAGTCGGTTATGTTGTTGGCTTGCCTTAGCACAGCCTGCTCGTAGGTAGATGGATGTTGTCCTACTATTATCTTCCATGCAGTTTGTATGAGTCGGACTAGTTTTGACTTCAGTTGCACAGAGAGGTTACCAAACCAAGCTGTAATGCCATATCTAATTAGGCTGTTGTTGGAGGGTGGACTCATGAGCTGTATAATGGATGGAGTTACAGTACTGTGCTGTCAAATGCTGATTTTTTTAAAACAATCAAAAGCTTTTCTTTTCACAGCTGAATTAATGAGTAATTTACATAATTGACAGTTCATTCTGGGATTCATGAAGCCTCATTCTGCCCTCAGTAAATGCTCCCCTCTGTTCAGGAGATCGGTGGTGGTGATGTAATCCAGGCTGCGGTACCTTGCTGTCTGAACGAGGCCCTCCACTCCCCGGTCCCGTCCTCTTTGGACACGGAGCAGATGTAGGCATGGTCAGAAAGATTTCCCAGCATCTTCACTGTGCTGCTCACTGAGAACAGTCCCTGGGCATCTGCAGTCAGCTGGCTGGAGTCCTGCAGGGTTCCTGATGGTGTGGGTGGATCAGTGGACCAGGAAACGCGAGGGGGGGGGTAGATGCCCTGGGACATGCAGACGACTCCCTCTCTGGTCCTCTCCATGCTCACTGATTTGATGGGAGCTGCATGATGTCATAATATGTCAAGGTTTTGTCAGCAACCCAAGTCATATGCTAAATTCATTCAATCACATCTTAAGGTGCATCCAGACGTTCGACTGGAATGTGGGTTTTTGCAACCATGTGAATTTTGACAAAAAAAAAAATAAAAATAGCAAGGGTTAAGCGACACTGAAGTGAGGGAAAACTGCACATGCATCATCCTCTTCAACTGATGTTTGCAACTCCTTACTACCCACAATCCACTGCAAAGCACACCCCTTCAAGAATGTTCACAGTGATACAGTGAATTAGAACAGCTTTTTAATTGGGTTTATTTGACAAGGGCAGTTCACAATAAATAACATTCCTGTAAATGTGCCAGAACCAAACAAAAAGGTTAGTTTTTATCTGCAGGGGAATTAGCAACTGAAAAACAAAGGCAAAATCAGTGAAGAGAACATAGAGGAGGTGTATGGAACAAAAGCACAACAGACCGTTAATTTCATATTATGTGTGTGTGTGTGTGTGTGTGTGTGTGTGTGTGTGTGTGTGTGTATCTATATACATTTTTTTTTCCAAGGCTGAAAAATCTTACAGTTACTGGATGTTTTAATCAATTGTGTCGGTACATGATATTCTTGGAGCAGAATATTGTAATCCTAAACATGTATGGCATCAGTTATGTATAGATTATTTTATTAAACCCTTTTTGGCTTGTTAAGCTATTTTATTATTTCAGGGCAGTAATGGAAAGGTCCAATGAATACCAGGGATACCCAGAGAGGGATTCTCTGTTAAATACCAGGAACACTGTGGGTCATGAGGGCATTAGCAGGAGATGGTTGTGGGGAGACTCACCCTCCACTGTCACATTCACAAAGGACCTCTGGTTGTGGGTTTGACAGCTGTATCTGCCCTGGTCCTGAATGCTGGTGTTCTGTAGCAGCAGGGATGCGTTGCCCTGGGAGATCAGGTCCTTAAAGAGAGAGGTCCGTCCTTTGTAGCGCCTGTCTTGGTCCTCTAGCTGATCAGTGCCATGGTAGTAGCTGTGGACACTGATGTCCTGTCCAACCAGTTTATGCCAGTAAATGTCTTCTTCATTCGAGTCTTCATTCCTCGAGGGTTTGAAGCTGCACTGCAGCACACAGGCCTCAGAGAAGAGGCAGGTAACAGGTGTGTCTGCAGAGGAAGAACACACAGCAGAGTGGTTCAGCTGTTAGGGAGCCGGATTCATAACCAGAAGGTTGCAGGTTCATTTCCTGACATTTATTTATAAAATAATTTACATACCTCCACACTAGAGTGACTGCACCCCTTTTGACATGCACATGCTGGTGCTGTTATGTGTTATCATTTATCATTATGTGTTATCATTTATCATTATGTGTTATCATTTAGAAGTAGCCTGAAGGTGAAGTTATGCATTCCCTGCAACGTGACTAAGATAAGATAAGACTTTATTGATCCCCACACGAGGAAATTTGGGGAGCTACGTCATATGCTGTAAAATTCTAATTTAGAGATTTAACCAGTTAGCTAAAAGACACACATGGAACACTTTTGTTGGGAAGATCAGATATGTTAATTTCTCATAATGGATACTAATGACACCATTTTAAGCACAAAGAATTATGGGGTGCACTTGCTTTGACCGCCATGCAGGAGACACAGACAGAAGGAAACTAGTTGCAATGCACCTAACGTGTTTCCACCCGCTGCTGTATTTCTGCATTAACATTCCATTTCCCTTTAGTTAAGTTCAGTTCACATCTACACATCTGATCACCTCTTCATGTCGTTTAATGGGTCTCCCTCCCACGTCCAGACTCTCCCCCACACTCGTACCTGCTCTCACGCACATAATCAACACGTCACTTACTACTGGTACTGTCATACTGCATTCAAGCAGGCTAGAGTAACCCCACTGCTCAAAAAACTTACACTCAGCCCTACAGCAGTAGATAACTACAGACCAGTCTCTCTCCTCCCTTTCCAAGCAAAAACTCTTGAGCTAGGTGTTTTCACCCAGGTTTCTGGCTTTCTCTCCCAGAATGACCTGTTGGATAGGAACCAATATGGCTTCAAAACTGGCCACTCCACTGAGACGGCCCTTCTGTCCGTTGTTGACACCCTGCGGTTGAAAAGAGCTGCGTCCAGGTCATCGGCCCTCATTCTCCGCGACCTGTCTGCCTCTTTTGACACAGTGAACCACCAGATCCTCCTGTCTACCCTCTCTGATCTGGGCATCACCAGCACTGCACGTCGCTGGTTTGAATCCTACCTCACGGGTCGTTCAAGGTATCTTGGAGGGGTGGTGTGTCTAAGTCACATTGTCTAACCACTGGGGTACCTCAAGGATCGGTGCTTGGCCCTCTCCTCTTCTCACTACATACAACCACACTGGGCCCAATCATCCAGGCGCGTGGCTTCTCCTACCACTGCTATGCTGATGACACCCAGCTCTACCTCTCATTCCAACCTGATGGCCCCACGGTCTCAGCGTGAATCTCTGCCTGTCTCTCAGACATTTCAGCTTAGATGAAAGAGCACCACCTTAAACTCAACCTGTCTTAGAGCTCCTCGTCATCCCAACCAGCCAGTTGATTCGGCACGACATCACCGCACAGCTTGGCTCAACAGCACTAACTCCGTCTAGGTCTACAAGGAACCTGGGGGTAGTGTTTGATGGCCAGCTAAAATTTACTTACCTCATTGCAACAACTGCCAGATCATGCAGATTTGCGCTGTACAACATCAGGAATATCGGGCCCTGCCTACCTGAGTCTGCTGCGCAGCTCCTTGTCCAGGCTCTTGTCTGAAGACTGGACTACTGCAATGCTCTCTTGGCTGACCTACCTGCATGCACCATTAAGCCTCTGCAGCTGATACTAAATGCGACTGCACATCTGGTTTCCAACCAGTCAAAGAGAGCCCATGCTACTCCTCTCTCTGTCTCCCTCCACTGGCTCCCTGCAGCTGCCCGCATCAAGTTCGAGGCCTTGATGCTTGCATACGGGGTGACCAACAAAACTGCACCTACTTACAGTACCTGAACACACTACTACAAGCCTATATTCCCACCTGACCACTACAGTCTGCTACTGAAAAGCGTCTGGTGGTCCTTTCACTTCTCAGCACAAAACCACTTTCTGGAACCTTCTCCGCCATTTTCCCCTGATGGTGGAATGAACTTCCACACTTCAACCGTTCTACCGAATCCCTCGCTATCTTCAAGAAACAACAGAAGACACATCTTTTCCGCTTTCACCTGATCACCTCACACTACCACCTCAAGCAATTTTTATGTCCTAAACTTTGTTTTCCTTAAAAAAAAATACAAATCTAAAAATTTACTAAAATTTACTAAAATGCACTTGTGTCTCCACCAGCGAGCTTGTACCTTGTCTGACCAACTATTGAAACCTGGTCATGTGGCACTTCTAATATTGCTGACTCCTTTGGCACAGGCCAAAGCACAGAGCAGTACAGATGGTTCAGTGTTCAAAACATTAGTGTTACAAACAAAAGTTTTGAGGGCTCCAACCAAGCATGTTACTTATACCACTACATTTTATACTTTACCTGCATATGGGGGTTTGGGTTATCTTCTGAAGGCAGCTGGTGACACATTTATTTAAACTCCACACTAGAGTGACTGCACCCCTTTTGACATGTGCATGCTGGTGCTGTTACATCTTACCATTTAGATGTAGCCTGAAATTGAAGTTATGTGTTCCCTACAATGTGTCTGCAAGATAAGATAAGATAAGATCAGATAAGATAACACTTTATTGATCCCTAGGCGGGGAAATTTGGAGAGCTATGCCATATGCTGTAAAATTCTAATGAAGAGATTTAACCAGTTGACTAAAAGACAGACATATGCAACACCTTTGTTGGAAAGATCAGCTATGTTAATTTCTCATAATGGATACTAATGACACCATTTTAAGCACAAAGATTTATTGGGTTCAGTAAATTCAGTAACTTTCTAAAGAGCGAGTTTGACCACTAGCTCATGCCAGCTGCTTTTTTTCCATAGAAAATAGAGCCTGTGTTAAATAGCTCATTTTCGCCTGTTTTAGGAGCGCAGCTGCTGCCTGAAGTATTCCTTAATGATTTTTTCATTTGACTCACCATTCTCACTACCGCCCTAAAATGCTAGGAGTGACAACTACATCTATTAGGGGGCAAAAACATGAATGCAAGAAAAAGACTTAAAAAAAAAAACTTTCTGTGGAGCAGGCTGCTGTCCATGCAGCATTTCAGAACTAGCATAATCAATGAACATACATGCCCCCAATCACTGAACAAATTAGTACGCAGTACAATGATTCTCGCCTGCGGTTTGTTCAGTATGATGTTACCTCTCACCGCTTCTCACTGCAATATTCATCACCATTGACATCCTGCTTTATCTCCAACACACTGACAAATCCTTCACACCTCATTCACTACGGGAAACAAGTTTCCCACAAGTGCCCACAAAATCAAAAATTCAACTATATATTCCCTCTGCTCAAACGTTTACTCATGTTCACTCAATACCAATGCACAGTTAATAACAATCAAGGCTATGCACAAAATTCACTTGACAACAATTATTTCTCACTCAAATACCAAAATTTGCCAACACTGAACACAACAATTCATAGGAGGAAACACAGTCTGGAAAACCTGAGGCTGCTTCCTCAGGTCCACCCCTCTGCTTCTGTCGGGCTCTGGAATTGCCACTCCGCGGTCAACAAGACTGACTTCTTCCCTGCCTTCGCCACCCAGTCCTCCCTCCTCCTGGATCTGTGCAAAAAACACTGCAACTCCTGCGGCTCTCTCCACCAACCTCGTCAAACTGGGCAGGGAGGTGAATCAGGTTTGCTGATTTCCAACACCTGGAAATTCACTCCTCTCTCCTCTTTATGCAACAGCACCTCTTTCGAATACCATGCAATCACTATCACTGCACCTGTTATATATCGAAGTGCTGGACATGTTACCATCCTCCTTCCCAGAATACGGCAGCCCGCTTGTGATCCTCGGCGACCTGAACATTCACCTGGACGAACCTCAGGCTAACTTCCCTACTCTTGTGGCCTCCTTTGACCTGAAACCCCTCTGCACCCCAGCGACTCACAAAGTGGGCAACCAGCTAGACCTCATCCTGGCATGTAACTGCACCACAGAAAATCACCTTGTCACTCCTGTACACGTCTGATCACTTCTTCATTCATTTTACTGTGTATCTCTGCGTATCTCCAAAATCTCTACTGCCAAGGCCACTTCCTCCCAGGACAACAACACGTTCAGACACCCGCAAAATGTTCACAAGATTCACCTCTCTCCTCTGCCCTCCACCATCTCGACCCCCCACCTCTCAGCAGCTGCCAGCAGCAGTCAGCTCTCCACTCCACACATTCACAGCCAGTTTCCACCGATGAACAACACACTACTATCCACATTCTCCCTTGTCTCTGAGGCTGATGTCAGTTTAACTATGTGGCTAGTTGAGTTACAATGTGCTAATATTTTTAATGTGCAACAAAAGAAGAACACTAGATGAAAAACAATACCGAACGATATGCGTACAGACCGATTGACTCTTATTCAGGTTAGCTAGCTAGCGAGAACAAATTACTCAGAATAGGTAGCGTTACATAATAGGGCTGGGTATTGGCACAGATGCCCCGATTCGATTCAATTCGATATCGATTTGATACGAATGAGATATGAAATAAAATATAACAGCTTTCCAAATTATAGCGATGTTTAAAAAGCTTTAAATGGAACACAAATATACAAATGCAGAGTCACTGGAAACAACTTGTGAAAATCACTAAAGAAAAGGCCAAAGGCTTGTACAGTCATGCGCCGCTTAACGTCCATTCAGACAACGTCCGTTCGCATATACGTCCGTAGTCCCATAAGGTTACAATAAAGTTTAAAAATCCCAATCGCAGAAGGGGACGTAGCGGACGTAGCCGGACGTAGTGAGGGCAACGCTTCCCGCACACAACACGTGTATCTAATGTCTCATGGAAATAAAGCGATTGCGCTGCCAGGCGTATAATGGTACAGAAGGCTATATAGTATACCACAAAATACATATGTCTTGATGGTTATAATAAATGCTTGTGCTAATGCCTTATGCATGTACTGCACTGTACTTTCTATCGTTGTTTTAAAGTGAACTTTGCATACTTGCAATTAAAAGGTTTACCGTATAACAGTGTATGCTTCAACTCGTAAGCAGCAGCGTCCAATCTCGTGCCTATTCCATATAGGTTTGCTAAGCATGTAGTATGGTGTTCGCACAACGTCCAAATCACATAACGTCCTATTTCACAGAACGCATCGTGGACGTTAAGCGACGCATGGCTGTATACCAAAATCTGTTTATTTGAGGAACACATGGGTATAGCTCCTTTAAAAACAAAACCAACCTGTATCATTGCCTACTTATTAATGACACGAAGCAGCAATGTGTTTGCATCTGTTAGCTCAGGGAAAGCTGGTTTGTAAGGTAGCTGCAATGACTGAGAAAACGTAGCTCACTGTCAGCAGCAACTTTGCAATTGTGAACGTTTTCTTGCTAGCCTAATATGATCAACTAGCTAGCAAGCTATCTAGCAAATGAACATGAACAACTATGTTTCTCTTGAATTGCGCTAAATTACATTGCATTCGTGAGCAAGTGTTGCTGTTCAGTTTAGCTAGCTAGCTAGGTAGTGGTTGTGCACTGTATTAAAGTTAAAGCTAAAAAGCTGTGACTGCAGTGCACATATATATGAATATGTATACCAAGCATCTGCACAATTTCGGACACCCTTCTCCATGCATCTTTTTTTTATTTTATTTATATCTCTGTACGCATCAAGAGACAAATTGTAAAACCCGGCACTGCCACGATAAGCTGTTTGACTGGAAGCAAAATGTTGGATCATTTGTTTCAGCAACGTGTGTCACGCTGCCTTCGCCGTGTCGTATCGCTCAGTATTTACATAAACCAGACCTTGAGTCTAGTCTATTTCAGCCCCATAGTTGGCTTTGCAACGGCCACTTGTCTCTTGTCTCTGTAAATCACCAACTCTCATTGAAAATGAATGGCAGCCGGTCGCTTTGTCTCTCTTCTGTGTCGTCCGTGTGAACGTAGGGTTCGCAGGTCGTTAAACGTTAGAAGTTCCCGGGGGGGGTGACGGGATGACGACGAGTAATTGCCTTTAATATGACAGTTGGCCTACGTTAGAGCCCGTCTCTTTAATTCTCTGTTTAACCATTTCAGAAATAAACCTAGAAAACTGGAAAAATGCATATCAGCCTAAAAGATCGATCCATAAATTTTACAGATCGATATCGAATCGGACGAATTTTAAAAAGCAATTAATCAAAAAAAAAAAAAAAACTATTTTTGCACACCTCAACTACATAACATCGAACGAAAAATAAGTCCAACTAAACCGTTCTAGCAGACCGTTAGCATTTTACCTAACTGTTTGACCATCTCGATATGGATGATTTAAACCACTCATCATCGAGTTACAGTCGGAGAAAGAAGGTTGAACAGAGAGTCCTGATGTCAGCAGGAAACTTCGAGGCTCATCTGGTGTTTGCAGCATACGGAATCCACCTTCACAAGCCACCTTTAAGACAACCGTGTAAATAAGAAAGTTCCAGGTGCCTGCATTCCTCAGGATGCGTCTGAAGGGGGGCGAACGCATTTCTTTTCTTTGCTGTGGCAGGCGAAAAATCGAACCTGTGGTCGAACAGGCCCCACTTTTTTGCAAGCCTCCAGTATGAGATTCCTGTCCAAGTTTCGTAGGAGTCTGTAGATGAACACACGTGGTTTTTCCCGAACACTGGGGTCCCCGTCTCCAGCGTAGATGCCATGCGCCCTCGCAACCTGGATTTCCCGACCGGCCAAGGGTGGAAGCCTAACTGAAAGCGATGCTTTGATGAAGCCCAACGGGTCATCCTTCTCGGCTCCTTCTGGCAGGCCGACAAGGCGCAGGTTATTGCGTCTGCTACGTTCCTAGAGATCGATAACTTGTCGTTCCAGCGATTCGAGCCAAGAGGTATGGTCATTAAGTGTCCTTTTTTGCTCTCGTTGTTCACCTGACACCATTTCTACCTTCGTACACAATTTCTACATTGTTTGCATCTGAGTGGCGAAGTCAGCTCTGAGCGCAGCGATCTCAGTTTTAACTAAGTGTTCCAGAGAGAGAGAGCTAGTTTATCTGCCACGTTGGTTATGTCGGCGTCGGCAGAGCATTTAGATTTCTTCTTTTGTGGAGACTGTGAAGGTAACGAAAGAGATTGCTTCCTAGAAGTAGACATCCTCTGAAAGAAATCTAAGAGCGATTTGCAGAAAATGAAGTGGGTTCTATGCTAATGAAAAATGATAAAGGGTAAAGGGATGGAGGAGCCCTAGCCAAGCACAACCGTTCCGATGAGCAGGTCACGTGATTCCTGCACCCCGCATGAAGTTCAAGGCCTTGATGCTTGCGTACAGAGTGACCAACAAAACTGGACCTACTTACCTGAATGCACTATTACAAGCCTGTTCCCACCTGACCACTACGCTCTGCTCCTGAAAAGCGTCTGGTGGTTCTTTCACAGCACAGCACAAAATCACTTTCTGGAAACGTCTCCGCTGTTGTCCCCTGATGGTGGAATGAACTTCGACACTTCATCCATTCTACCGAAACCCTCGCTATCTTCAAGAAACAACAGACGACATCTCTTCCGCGTTCACCTGATCACCTGAAACACTACCACCTAAACCATTTTTTTATGGCCTAAACTTGTATTTTTTCACAGAAAACAAATAAGTTAATTAAGTTAATAATTTAATGCACTGGTGTCTCCACCAGCTAGCTTGTATCTTGTCTGACCATCTATTGAAACCTGGTCATATGGGACTTCTAATATTGTTGACTCCTCATATGGCTTTTTGCTTGTGTTGTACTCCGCCTCACTTGTAAGTCACTTTGAATAACAGCGTCTGCCAAATGAATGTAAATGTAATAAATGTAAAACACAACCACATACACACTTTTTGCGACTGCACCTCTGAATTTTATCTGGAACCAGATCACTCCAACATTGTTCAAAACTACCGGATAGAGCATCCCCTCTAACCCAATTATCAACTGATGATCAATTATCCCTTTTTTCCTTCTCCTTTTCTTTTTGGGGGTTTTTTGGCTGTGTGGTGTGTGTTGTCCTGTGTCGTCTGTTGGGGTGGAGTGGACCACGGGCCTTCCTGGCGGTGGTTCCTGAGTCGGAGCAACACGGGCCGGGACTGACGTGAACCGGGGAAAGGGGAAGATGGCAGGCAGAGAGACAACGGCCTCGGACCCCCCTAGCGCTGGGCACAAGACGGGGAGTGGACACCCTGTCATCGTAAAGAACTGCCGTCCCCCTCCCTACAGTACGGCTTCGCGGAGCTCCACACCTGATGGCGTCGACGAGGAAGAACTGGCGACAGTAGCTGCTGAGCAGAAACAGTGCCCCTTGCAGTGCGGCTGAAAATTATACCCAATGAGATGGAAGTTTATCATACCAGATATAGAATTAACAAACATGAGGAAAGAATTAAATGCCCCCCCCCCCCAAACTTTGATTTCAAATGGAACTAAGGATTCCCTGGCCAGAACTAAGGGGCCACGCCATCCCGGGCCTCAGCGTTATTCGAACCCTGGGCTTCTCTCTCCTGACTGCTGTCTGTGTGTCTACTCTTCCCTGCTTTCTCCCACATCGCATCCTCTTTTCCCTGCCTCTTTCTCTCCTCTTTCTGTCAGCCCAAGGTCATTTGCGGCTCTCAGGTACCAGCATCCACAGAAAGTACAGATACAGGTGTTTACCTGTACAGACAGGACACAAGGTGAGGAGCACCTGGCACCGTGACCCACCACAGACATAATGCAATAACAGAAGTTCAACAACATAATGCAGTGCAACACATTTCTGCACTTTTTGTGAAGTGCACTTGAATCTTTGTCAACATTAAACACATACTGCAGGAGTGAGGAGAAAAAAAGAGCAGCTAGAAGCACAGCAGGTGAGAGTGAAGGTGGAAAGTGGGTTTTGTGTTACCTGGGCATTCAGTCAAAGTCAGCATCCACAGGAGGACGATGGTGACGGCTAGACAAGGCTGTTCAAAAGGACAGGGCGCAATGATCAACACATCAGTAACTGTGTCTATAGACATAGTGCCAGAGATAGCTGTACATTAAGGGGTGTAAACTGCATTTATTTGTGTATTTGACTGGATGTTATGTGGGTCAATGAGCAAGCAAGGTTCAAACCGAAATCCTCACTACCCCCCCCTTATGGCCAGCATCGTTGCCAGTTGAGCGAAAGTCAACTTCCTCCTAGCCTACCAGCAACAATGCTATCCAGTATCCAACAATGTTAACCAGGTCTCAGGGAGTGATGTAACCGCTGGAACCGCTACCTGCTACCCGCTACCCCACAGGCTTTACGCAGGGCTCACATGAGCTACTCACTTTAGCTCTGCCACAATAAGAAAATTCCACTAAGAAGGGGTTTTTGGAAAAAAATTAGGTTCAATATTACATTTTGGAATTTTAAATCCATAATATTAATAAAATTCCCTTTTCCCTTCCAAAATCTACCAGGGCCTATAACACTCCGCCAATCAAATTTGAGAGCACTTTTTAAAACATTTTTTTCAATTGAACAAATGACAGGATAGATTTTGCATAATTTCAATCAAACAGATTAGGTTCACTGTAAAGTTCATGTTAAATTCTAAAAAAATAAGTTGCCCAAGGACCACATTAGGCATGACGAATGATCGATTACAAATTTCAAACGATATATATATCATTACAATATTTAGGGCTGGATGATATTGCTAATAAATAATATTGCAATATTTTTAGGCTATATCGTGATACACAATGTGTATCTTGATATTTTGAAATCTCCTCTAAAGCACTTCATAAATGCTTGCTTTAACCCTTTGATGCATACAGTCACACCAGTATGATGATTCTAATAGTCCCTGCAACACACTACGGCTGGGTGACTAATTGAATTTTATTTTCAATTACGATTTTGATTTCCAACTATTATGAAAACAAGATAATCCAGATAAAATGATTATTGTGCCGCATTATTTATTGAAATGTATATGACGCCCAAACCGCTGCCAGACCATGGATCCAGTGCTGTTTCTTTTTAGAACCAATTCCGAACTCAACACGTATAAAGTCGCTTTGGCGCCTTGCTTCTTTCGCTCTCTCCAGGCTCTTTCCCTGTTCCCTCCAGATACAAAACACACGTCTCACCTAAATATGTAATACACACTCGCCCAGCAGAGTGGTCTGGATGGGCGGGCGCATGTGTGTTACATGTATGTGAGTTTTTTTCTTTTTGTGTCTGTGAGAGGGAGAGAGCAAGAGAAGCAAAATGCCGAAGCGAGTCTCACACCGGCGGCTTATAAAAAATTAGGCTGCGTGACATAATTAAAAAAATAAATTACATAATTAAATTAAATAAACATATATATGTTAATGACCCAGGGCAGTATAATGTATAATGTGATCCCACCCCTTTTTACTGGGGGCTGCTGGGATATTAAATTCGGTTGATACTGGGATGTCACGTTCATGACTGCCCCTCTTTTTTGGTGTTGGTGCAAGTTAGTGAGCTACCCGGCTGATCGTTTGGTGCTTTGGTTGGCGTGGGCTGTGGCTGACAGCAGCCCTTGCACTCTGCATTCAAATAAAAGCACAACGTTCTGTGAACCCGTCTGTCTCCAGTGACTAGTGTGGTCATTACTATGTATGTATGTGTATATATATATATATGTGTGTGTGTGTGTGTGTGTGTGTGTGTGTGTGTGTGTGTGTGTATATATACATATATATATACACACACACACACACACTATTAGGAAAAACACATTAACAGTATTGTCCAACCTGGATCAATCGCAAAATGTTCACAAAAAAGTCTGTCCTCAAACCGGGTTGCAGCTTCCAGCACTTCGCAACTGCGGGATGGTGTCAGAAGAGGAGAGAGGTGTCTGGTCCACTTATGCTAACCATACGCTAGAAGACTTTGACAAGACACTGAAAAGACTTTTAAAAGACTCAAGTCTGACACCCTCTCACATCTAAAGACAATGTGCCATTAGTCACAGAATTTTTAGTCACAGACTATGATTTTGCAAAGAATGGGGATCTTGCAGGGTCACTATTTGAAAGACTGCAACCAGATTCCTTTTGAGATTATTTCCCATCATGCTCCTTGATATTATTGGCACAGTCCAGCATTACAGGTTGCAACCCTGTATGATCTCTGCTCACGGCTGTTCAAAGATAAAATAACAGTACATGCAGTCAGCGTCACAGGTTTCAGCTCCGTATGCCCTCTCTCGTTCATCAGAAGGGAAGAGAGTGAGATCACAAATCTGTATCTCAATAGCTACACAGTTACATATCATGTACAAAATAAAATACATTACAAAAAAGTATACTATTATAGTACATTAGGTTTAGAAAATACCCTTGCAGAGCCCAAATACATATTGCATATCACCACTATATGCATACTTAATCACCATTCACATATTTATAACATACGCATTTATAGTATAAGTATGAATCTACTTTGGATGCTCAGATTCAAATACTTACAACTGCCAAGAAGATGCTAGCCATCGCTGCCTCTGTTGCTCCGAAAAGAAAGAAAAAAAGCCAAATCAGCACTCTCTTGGTATGCTCTCAATGTCAGTGTCAATGTCAGTTGTACTTTGATAAGATGAACTAAACAGATGAAAATGTGAAATAGTAACGCCTCTTTTTTGGACCCATCGTTTCCTTGCAAAACCTGCTCTGCTGCCCCTTGAAACTTTTCGCTACGATGCCGTCCGCTCTGTAGCGTGAACAACAAACAAAGCGCTCATACAGGACTGTATTTGCTTATCTCTCATTATAGGGAAGATGTCCTGTACTCTCACCTCTCCTGTTTCCTCCTGTCTCTGATTTGATAAGCAAGGACAATCATTTTATTGATATTGCATTGCTAATTATGAGTGGCATATTTTCTGGACCGTAATGTAAAAAGTCTCATAACTCTTTTCAATAACATGTCACTAAAACAGAGAATGTAGGCTATGTACACTGCTTTATTGCACCGTGCAGTAGGATAGCAGTATGCTCTGTATTCGCTCAGGTAAATAAACTGGGCAGCTGTGGATAAACGGGAGTTATAAGAGGAGGATTTACTACCGAGGATAACCGGCTTCCACATTATGCTATAGTTTTTCACAAGTAGGAGGAAAACACTACGCCACATATAATAAGTAATTTACAGATACATTTCTGTTTACCAGTGTAGTTTTAATGTTTGCTACTCCATACACGCATGTTTAGCCAGGATTCTGTAGTAAATCTTTGTCCTTCTGGTGTCTTGTTTGGATAGATTTTGCATGTCTATAGCTACATATTACAGGTGAAGAAAGGAAAGCCTAGCGAACTGACTGTAAAAATGAGGGCTAATGCTTCTTTGCAAAAAGAATCAAATACTTTTTTTCAGCCAAGCTATATCAAACTTCTGAAACATCAGACAACAGAATACAACACATTTTGGACGGTCATTTTACCCAATCATCTGTCTGTGAGTTTTTCTCAACATTAAAAATACGGGCGGCTGGTAACTCACGGTCACGTTCAGCGTCGGCATCCGCAGGAAGTCAGTGGATAAACTGCGGAGCAGGGAGTGAGTGACCCTATGTGTTTGGGAGGGGCGGGTCCAGTTCCTTGATCAGGAGCACCTGGCGCAGGTAGAAGGGTGGGGCGGGTGTGGAGCTGTTAGGGACGGAGGGCGAGTGAGTTACGCAGGCGGGCGGTACAATGGGCGATCGGCTCGCTCTTTCCCCGTTTCATTCTGTCTGTGTGCATGACCCCGGGAAGCGGCTGCGGCGCAGAGACGCATCTCAGAAAGAGATCCATAACCCCGTATCTAGAAGCAGACAGATGTAGACATAAAACGGTTGTCGTACTTTCCGAGTATGAAAATGAATGCAAGCTTCAGACTTCGTTTCGCTGTTTCTAGAGTTGCCACCTGTCCCGGTTTTCCCGGGATTGTCCTTCTTTTTAATTGTCATTCCCAGAAAATGTATTCTCTCTCCGGGGACACTTAATGTCCTGGTTTTCAATACTCTAGATCAGGGGTTCTCAAAGTTTAAATTCAAAGGTCCAAATCTGAATTCTCATCAACGTCAAAGGTCCGGAACAATTGGTTATTACAAAACTTGTTTTTAATAAACATGCTTATAACTTTATATAACAAATCAACACTAATTTTTTTTGAAAAAAAGTGTCTTTTGCATTCAAAATACATTCATAATGAGTGCAAAAGTGAGAAGTGCTGCTCTAGATCAAGTTTTACCGTTTCTGTTTAATTGACTATTTCGATGTTGTCTTTATGTCCATCCTCTTGAAATATGCATCATTTTCCCGCTGGTGTGCACTGTCATTGGCTCTGATGGGATGTGACGTGACTAGCTCATCAGCCTTGGCGGCTGCTACTGGCGGCAGCAGATAGGCAGTGAACCCGATAATTGTGCTGAATGTACTACTGTATAGCTTACTACTTAATGGTAACGTTATTCTAGAGGAACAATATAACCACTGAGATGGGTGGCGTGATGGAGGACGAAGATGAGATTGTGTCTACTGGGTCTGACAGGCCAGTCAAAAAGAAAACGAAATGTTCAATTTATTTCAGTAATGACTGGATAAAAAATGAAAATTAGCCAACCCCGGGCACTCCACTTTCTGCTACCTGCTCCATATGCTCATTTAAAACTGTGATTAAACACGAGGGCAAAACCGCTTTGGACGTCCACACAAAAAAAAAACCCACCAGAATCGTGTTAAAATCATTCGACAAACCAAAGCAATTTCATCATTCATGATCAGGAGTCTGGCCGTAACACCTTTAATTTTCTCTTATTGGCAAGAGGTGGTAAAAGTAGTAAAGAAAATTTTTGATTTGCAAATTGATTGCTCGTTTCTTACAGTATATTTGGGCAAAACCCCAAATTAACTTAATCCAGGACCGATATCTGTTCAAAATGCTTTTAGCAGCCAGTAAGAAAGCTATCACTCGGAAATGGTTGCAAAAAAATTCCCCAACAAAAAAAACTGGATTGAAATTGTCAATGAAATACACTTTATGGAGAGGCTAACCTTTGTTTTAAGATTATGTAATGAACAATATGTAAGATACTGGGAAAAAAATGGAATTTGTATACACTGAAAAAAGAACTCAATTCAACGGATTTACTCAATTCAATAGCGGACATTGGTTGCACACAGATTGTTTGCTTTGGCAGCAATTTACAGAATTGTGTTAAATCAACACAAACTATTTATGTTCAGTCAACACAAGTACTTTGTGTTGATACAAAGTTATTTAAATTTGATTCAATAAAGTAAATTAAACTCTTTAATCAATTTACTCCAACACAATTTGATCACTTTATTCCAACACTATTTGATCACTTAACTCTAGCAATATTTGTTATTATAATATTCCCATGTAAATTACATGTTTTCATAATTATAAAAATTAAATTAACATAATTAATTAATTAATTAATTTTAATCTATTTATAAATACAATAATACAAAAATAAATGTAAATATATATTTTTTAAATATCAATACAATAAATTACAATTAACATTTCAGCAATCAATAATTTTCTTGTTGTCTAATACTTTTCAATTAACTTTTTCTTGATCATTCTTAACATTACCAACTTTTTTCCATTGAAAACGATGAGACAGTTTTGTTTCAAAACCTTTATTCCAGAACCTGGATGAACAGCAGCCCCCCCCCCCCCCCCCCCCCCCTCTTTAAATGTGCCAAGTTAAAATGTCACATACAAAATATTTTCAACAAGAAAAAGCACTACACTGCAGATACCAGTGTTTCAACCTGATGACACCAGTTTGCTACATTAGAAAACCCAGAAAAAAGTACAGCTAGAAAGTATTTTTACTTTGTTACTTTACAACTCTGACTAGGACCAACGTTTTGGATTAACAGCTAGTGCAAAGGCCCAGGACTACTCAACTGAAAAAACCATCTACAGAGCTCTGCCATGCCATTAACAGAGCGAATAAAAAAAAAAATCATATTCTCACCACAAAAACTTGAGCCCACAGTGAAAGCGCTGACTCCAGGAGATATGCACAGACTGTGAGTTTGCTTGTCAATCTGTAGCAACAAAGAGCAACAGAAAAACCACTTCTACAATGTAAAACTGTATTTCTCTAAACACAAGTAGTATATACTACAGGTCAACAGATTGTTTTTTATGGCTGATGCCAATGTTTTTATAGCAGAGCAGCAAATAGCCAATATATATTTCTGCATCTAAAAATGTAAATGACACCATTGCTCATTTATATAAGTTCTACTCACCACAAAAACTTAAGAGTGTCAGGCTGGTGGTGAGCTGCAGCACCAAAAACACACACAAATCACTGCATCAGTATACCGTTTATTTTCACCGAGGAGACGTGGCAGTTGAAGTTACCACGGTGATTAAACAGCGCAAGAGCAAAAAACCTCATGGGAGTTCATTAAATAATGTTGATGACTCAAGGATACGCATTAGACAATATTCAAATTTATTCCAGCCAATGGCGTGACAAAGCAGGTCTGTCTTCTTCCTCAAATGCATTACGCGCAATGCATGATTGCACGGGATATCGCGATGATACATTTACTTGATTGACTCACTTTATCCCAAAGTTAAAGCCATGGCTCTGGTCAACATGAGCTAAACAAGTTCATGTACTCTCGCTGCATACATTGTAGATTCTACACAATATTATTACATTTTGCTTCAGAACATGAGACAATTGTGTAAAATGCACAAAAGATGCTTAGATAAATCCAACAGATGGCCAGTCTCCTTTTTTCAGTGTATGAGTATGTGAGATATGTAACTGTGGTAGGAAAAACTGTATTAGCCTAGCAACACTGTGTACTAGCATAAGCCTACTGCCAAAAGGTTGTATTAAGTTCACTATGCTTGCTTGAGGTTATTGGAGGACAGGTGTATTGGACCCAGGAAGCCTGGGTTACTGCCAACTGAACTTTCAGGAGGGTTCCACCCATTTTAAAAAATATAGCTTGGTTTGGCGTAAAATATTGGAAGAAAAACCTGAGAAAAAACTCAGAATGATTGAGAGAAATAAATAAATAATTGTGTAAAAGTTAATTAAACCAAAAAGAGAAAAAGAGGGTGGACCATGAGAGGGGGAGCTAGCAGGTAAGCTCAGCAATAGGAAGGTTTAGGAAAAAGATATATAAGAAGGGGAATTTGAGGGGCTTCCCCAGACCTGGGTCTCAAGAGAGGGTGTGACTGCTTTGCTCCACGTGGACCAGCCCGGTTTACTGTATGTGATTTCTGATCCATATACAATAAACCTATATACATCAGACCTTGAGGTATAATTTGTATTAATTTTGGAGATTGTTATTTCTGTATTTGATACAGCATACTGAAGGCACAAGAACGGAAAGGATCCTCTGGCCTGACTGGTAGAGGCGGGGAGTGGTGGAGTCACCACATAACCCTTTATTCAATGAGAGAAATGACCTGAGCATGTATAACTGTTTTGTACCACCCATGCCAATCTTATCAGTTGTGTAAAAACTTAAATAAAAGAAAGTTCCAAAAAAAAGGTGGGCTCAACGCAACGCCTTTCCTCAACTTCCTGGGATGAAGCTGATCTGCCAAATGCTCAACCACAAGATATGTTACATATCCCAACAACAGACAGGGACATACTATATTTTTGTGTTTCTGCCCTCCGCACTCCTCAGCCGAATAAAAAAAGCTTTTCCTGCTGTTCGTTGTCTCTGTGTTGTCCGAGTGTTGCATGTGTGTTCAATGCCGTTGTCGGTGCACCCGCTCCGGGTGTGCAGAACGGTGACAGCGGGGACTCACTCAGGGTGTAGCGTGGGCGGAAGCGTATTTAATATTTAGCGAGTAGATGTGCTGCTTTATGATGGCTGCAGGGTTTTCTCTACTGTGATGTGTAGAACCCCAGAGGTGACATTCCTTTTTGGGAGAAAGATCAATATACCATTCACCTGAAGGGGGCGCTCACAACAGTGGCGGATTTAGGTATGGGCGACATGGTCAGCCGTTCTGGGACGTCCTGCATAACCAGGTATGCGCCTGCTTCATCCTGGTTGCCGTGGTGATTGGGTGGCTGTGGATCCAGTATGGCTGATAGGCTCAGTGTGGCTCCAGCTCCGTCCCCAGCTTCCACCTCTCCATTTCCTTCTTCTCCAACTTGTTTCTTTTTATCCCCAACTGTAAGAAGAGGAAAATATGTACAGTGTTTAACAAGCAAGTTTAAATATCAATGTGGACAACTCCAGCCAAAACATCAATACACTGTAATCAAAGCTATTTCACCTCCTGTTTCTTGTTTAGTTGCTTTCAAAATTGTGTTATGTATAATAGTCCTATTTGAGATTTTAGTCACAGACACACACACACACATCAATCTCTGTGCCACAGCTTTCAGAATACAGCTCCTTCACATAACCCCTTCTCATGAGTCCTGTCACTCTTACGAAGGAAATCTCAAGCAGTGCAAAATGTATGTCTGAGTGTGCATGTGTTTGAGAAAATGTGTGTGTGTGTACATATGCATGTGTGAGTATGTATGTGTGTAAATGTGTTTCTGGTTCACTGGTTTGTCTGTATGTGTGTGCTTGCGTGTGGGTTTTTGTATGTACATATTTGTATACTTCTGCATGTGCTTGTGTGTTGAGGGGGGGGGTAGATACTTAATGTCTCTTTGTGACAGAGACCAAGATAGCCTATGATTATATTCTGGTAACAGCGCTTCAGTTTGATTACCACTGTTTTACAGCCTCTCACATTTGGTCAAACACATCTTATATTTTGGTGTAAAATAATAAGGTGAAACAGTAATGATTTGACTTTACCTGGTCGGTCTTGTGGCAGTATTGTTATTCAGAGCACACCAAGACCAAAAAGAACAGCAACAGCAGCAGCAGCAGTGGCAGTATGGTTCCTGGTTATTTTTGCTTTTTTGTTTTTATTTGTATTTGTGTGTGTGTGTACGCACATTTCTGTTTTTATGCAAGTATGAATATGTGTCTAGGTCTAGAATAATGAGGTCCAAAGAGTTCATATTTCTCTGTACCTTTTTTCCTTGCTACTATGTGGAGTCCTGTCACGAGAAGAACAAGAACAGCAACTGCAATACCAGCAACAGCAGCAGCAGCAGCAGCAGCAGGGAGCAGGGTGGCACTCCCAGAACGCTTATCTGAACCTGTAAATACAGACACACTTCTTCAGAGAGGGTTACAGCTGACAGCATTTTCACCCTGAACCAAAGCCAGTCATGAAGGAGGAGTCTAAGAATGACTTTCAGCAGCTCTTTCTAAGGAGAACTATGTGGTATATGCACTGGAAGCCTCAGCATGTAACTGCATGTATTATTAATAGAAGTATGCTGAGTGCCATAAGTAAGGAGTATCTTTGCACATTAAATGCTTATGTCAAAAATAGAACATTTTGTTTCATCTGATCATCCATCCTGGTAATTGGTGTTATGGACAATGCCTACATGTTTGGTAATGAGTCCATAACATATGAAGAATCACAGTGTAAATTCTGTGGCTTTCAGCACTGAAATGATTTATTCTTAAAAATTCTGGTGTAGCATTATCACAAATGGATTTATATTAATGGAAAGTAAAGCTCTCTATGGCTCCAGACCAGCTCAGCTGAGTTTTATTTAGTTTCTCCTCTTTATCTTTCACTTCCTGGATCCGTACCTGTAATGTTGACATGTGTCTGCACCAGCTGCAGGGTCCAGTCGGTTAACACCTTGCAGGTGTACGTTCCTGTGAGGTTCTGGCCCTCTGGGTTCTGGATCAGGAGCGACCCGTTTTCTAAAAGGTCCTGAACCCGGTTCTTCCACAGGTCTGAGATATGCCGGTGTGAGGTGCTGCTGTTGTGCGTGAGGATGGGCGGGGTTTGTCCCATGAAGGTCCAGGTCTGAGTGAAGTTCTGGAGGCTGGGCTTTGGTGCAGGGCAGGGGATGGCCAGGGTTTGGCCCACTTCTCCATGGATGTCCTCTGAAAGAACAATCAAACACAAGTTGAGTTACACTTAGACCAAGCCCTCCACACCCTGACAGACCCGGTCCAGTAAGATGATCACACTGATGCACAGAAAAGCACAGGTTAATCTCTGATATTATCTCTGTTCTGGGTTATTAGGTGAGTCAGTAAAGTAACTGGCTGTATCCAGATTATTGCCAGTAATGTGTGAGGTATTGGAAGATTCAAGACTCAAGATTCACTTTATTGTCCCAGACTGTAGGAAATTTGGCTCAGGCTTCCACCCATGGTGCATCCATAGAGAAAACATTCCACATACATACAGACAGGATGACACAGCTACAGGGAACAAGAAACATATCTAACATCACAATCAAAACATACAGTGAAAAACATACACCGAAGTTAAATAGATAAAACCTATAGTGCCAAAAGTAGAGAGGCGCTACATTGATTCCATTACTATTACGTCTACCGCCATTTCAAATTTTTATTGAAGTAGGGATAAAAGAGTTTTTAAATCTATTCAAACGACAGTGTGGTACTTTAAACCTGCTCCCTGATGGCAGTAGCTGGTACTCGGTGTGTAGCACATGAGATGAGTCGGTTATAATCTTGTTGGCTTGCCTTAGCACAGCCTGCTCGTAGGTAGACTGCAGGGATGCATGCTGCCTTACACCTATTATCTTCCATGCAGTTTGTATGAGTCGGACTAGTTTTGACTTCAGTTGCACAGAGCGGTTACCAAACCAAGCTGTAATGCCATATCTAATTAGGCTCTCAAAGACTGCCTCAAAGATGACCTCAATGAAATGGAAGGTCAAAGAGTCAATGACAGAGCCTGAAGGCCACACCCATTCTGGGGTTCATGAAGCCTCATTCTACCATCAGTAGTTGCTCTCCTCTGTTCAGGAGATCGGTGGTGGTGATGTAATCCAGGCTGCGGTACCTTGCTGTCTGAACGAGGCCCTCCACTCCCCGGTCCCGTCCTCTTTGGACACGGAGCAGATGTAGGCGTGGTCAGAAAGATTTCCCAGCATCCTCACTGTGCTGCTCACTGAGAACAGTCCCTGGACATCTGCAGTCAGCTGGCTGGAGTCCTGCAGGGTTCCTGATGGTGTGGGTGGATCAGTGGACCAGGAAACGCGAGGGGTGGGGTAGATGCCCTGGGACATGCAGGCCACTCCCTCTCTGGTCCTCTCCATGCTCACTGATTTGATGGGAGCTGCAGTGATGTCACAATAGCAGTTAATATCCACTTCCTCTGCACAGTCAAGGTGGAACATAAAAAGGTTTTGTCAGCAACAGTCATTTGCTACTCACTAAATTCATTCAATCACATCTTACGGTGCATCCAGACGTTCGACTGGAATGTGGGTTTTTGCAACCGTGTGAATTTTAGACAAAAAAATCAATAGCAAGGGTTAAGCGACACTGAAGTGAAGGAAAACTGCACATGTACCATCCTCTTCAACTGATGTTTGCAACTCCTTACTACCCACAATCCACTGCTTGAGCAAAGCACGCCCCTTCAAGAATGTTCACAGTGATACAGTGAATTAGAACAGCTTTTTAATTTTTAATTTTAATTCTGTAAATGTGCCAGAACCAAACCAAAAGGTTAGTTTTTATCTGCAGGGGAATTAGTAACTGAAAAACAAAGGCAAACTCAGGCAGTGAAGAGAACATACAGGAGGTGTATGGAACAAAAGCACAAGAGACTGCTCATTTCATATCCAGTTACTGGATGTTTTAATTGTGTAGGTACATGATATTCTTGGCTATGTTTAGATATGTTTAGATAACTTTATTAAACCCTTTTTGGCTTGTTAAGCTATTTTATTATTTCAGGGCAGTAATGGAAAGGTCCAATGAATATCAGGGATACCCAGAGAGGCATTCTCTGTTAAACATCTGTAACACTGTGGGTCATGAGGGCATTAGCAGGAGATGGTTGTGGGGAGACTTACCTTCCACTCTCAGACTCACAAAGGACCTCTGGTTTAGGGTTTGACAGCTGTATCTGCCCTGGTCCTGAATGCTGGTGTTCTGTAGCAGCAGGGATGCGTTGCCCTGGGAGATCAGGTCCCTAAAGAGAGAGGTCCGTCCTTTGTAGCGCCCGTCTTGGTCCTCTAGCTGATCAGTGCCATGGTAGTAGCTGTGGACAATGACTCCCAGGCCAACCAGTTTATGCCAGTGAATGACCTCTTCACGTGAGTGTCTGAAGCTGCACGGCAGCACACAGGCCTCAGAGAAGAGGCAGGTAACAGGTGTGTCTGCAGAGGAAGAACACACAGCAGAGTGGATCAGCTGTTAGGGAGCCGGGCTCCTAATCAGAAGGTTGCAGGTTCATTTCCTGACATTTACTTATTTATAAAATAATTTATACACCTCCACACTAGAGTGACTGCACCCCTTTTGACATGCACATGCTGGTGCTGTTATGTGTTATCATTTATCATTATGTGTTATCATTTATCATTATGTGTTATCATTTATCATTATGTGTTATCATTTAGAAGCAGCCCGAAGGTGAAGTTATGCATTCCCTGCAACGTGTCTAAGAAAAGATATTAGACTTAGTTATTATTAGATATATAGACTTTATTGATCCCCACATGGGGAAATTTGGGGAGCTATGTCATATGCTGTAAAATTCTAATTTAGAGATTTAACCAGTTAGCTAAAAGACAGACACATGGAACACTTTTGTTGGGAAGATCAGATACGTTAATTTCTCATAATGGATACTAATGACACCATTTTAAGCACAAAGAATTATGGGGTGCACTTGCTTTGACCGCCATGCAGGAGACACAGACAGAAGGAAGCTAGTTGCAATGCACCTAACGTGTTTCCACCCGCTGCTGTATTTCTGCATTAACATTCCATTTCCCTTTAGTTAAGTTCAGTTCACATCTACACGTCTGATCACCTCTTCATGTATTTTAATGGATCTCCCTCCATGTCCATCTCCCTCTCCTCCTGTTTCCTTTCACTGTAACCCCCGTTCCCTCTCATCCACTCACCTTTCCTCCCTGATCGCTGTCCCTCTCCCCTCTCCCAACCACTTCTCCTCACTTGATTTCGACGATGCCAACGAACGCATGTAACTTATTTGTTATGGTATGTAGCACGCGTGTTAAGTTATATGGTTCGTTATGTTTTCATTTGCGTTATTAAGTTTCTTATACATTTCAGTTAGCATTTGCTGTGTTTTCAGAGTTGAATCGCTGTTTTCTCAAAGCTAAAATTAGCTAGAATTTCTCAAATCTAGTGTTCTAATCGCACCAGTTTAATCACACGGGTGTGACCGTACGTGCGAAAGGGTTAAACCGAAATTTGCCGTTCAGCACATCTGCGTTTGCCACGCCTTTCAGTAATTCAGCCAGGTAAATATCCACGCTGGTATTACGGAAGGAAGTTGCGGTCAAACTTGATAATATGATTAATTTGATTAATCTGTGTTTGCCACATAAAATAAAAACATCGTAAAATCAAGAATGAGTACATTTCAATTTTTTGCAGCACTTTATACAAGCAGTGATTGTAGTAGATAGCCTACCGACACATCATGAATGTTCAATTATGTTGCATGACATTAGCCTAATGTTCCCTTACCATCTTCTTATTTCTCATTTAAAAAAATCATTACCATCACAGCCCTACTTCAGACACCCGCAACTTTCACCTCTTCTTGCCCTCCACCACTTCCACCCCCCACCTCTCTGATTGCTGATGACTTTGCTAATATTTACTGACCACACTGTGATGACTGCCAGATCATGCAGATTTGTGCTGTACAACATCAGGAAAATCGGGCCCTCCCTATCTGAGTATGCTGTGTAGCTCCTTGTCCAGGCTCTTGTCTGAAGACTGGACTACTGCAATGCCCTCTTGGCCGGCCTGCCTGCATGCACCATTAAGCCTCTGCAGCTGATATTAAATGTGGCTGCACATCTGGTTTCCAACCAGTCAAAGAGAGCCCATGCTACTCCTCTCTCTGTCTCCCTCCACTGGCTCCCTGCAGCTGCCCGCATCAAGTTCAAGGCCTTGACGCTTGCATACGTGGTGACCAACAAAACTGCACCTACTTACAGTACCTGAACACACTACTACAAGCCTATATTCCCACCTGACCACTACAGTCTGCTACTGAAAAGCGTCTGGTGGTCCTGTCACTTCTCAGCACAAAACCACTTTCTGGAACCTTCTCCGCCATTTTCCCCTGATGGTGGAATGACACACTTCATCCGTTCTACCGAATCCCTCACCATCTTCAAGAAACAACAGAAGACACATCTTTTCCGCTTTCACCTGATCACCTCACACTACCACCTCAAGCAATTTTTATGTCCCAAACTTTGTTTTCCTTAAAAAATACAAATCTAATAATTTAATGCACGTGTGTCTCCACCAGCAAGCTGACCAACTATTGAAACCTGGTCATATGGCACTTCTAATATTGCTGACTCCTTATATGGCTTATTGCTTGTGTTGTACTCCGCCTCACTTGTAAGTCACTTTGTATAACAGGGTCTGCCAAATGAATGTAAATGTAATAAGTGTAACAAACACAACCACATGCATAATTTCTGCGACTGCACCTCTGAATTTTATCTGGAACCAGATCACTCCAACATTGTTCAAAACTACAGGATAGAGCATCCCCTTTGACCCCATAATACACCTCATCAGTCATTTCACAAACGGCAATCTAACTATATTCATACCAAAACTCTTGTGTATTGTCTGTAAATAATATGTACATTGTCTGTATATTGTCTGTATTGCTTGAGACACCAACAACCAAAACCAAATTCCTTGTGTGTGCTAACATACTTGGCCAATAAATCTGATTCTGATTCTGACTGCCATTTCAGGTACCATGGCAAAGAAGGTAATCCTTGTCAATTGGAAAATACAACACTGCTGGTATGTCAGTGGTTCTTTTATAACTAACAACCTGAAACTTAACAAAGCAATAATGTATATAGTGTGAATTTGATGATGCATTGAATCCATTCATAGCACACCTTGACATTTTTCCTGTCCAACAAAGCCCACAACCCTGTCAGCTATCAGCATGGCCTCTCTCTCTCCTGACTGTTCATTCCTCTCTTTTCTTTTACTGTCTGTGTGCCTACCCTTCCCTGCCATCTCCCACATCGCATCCTCTTTTCCCTGCCTTTCTCTTCTCTTTCTGTCAATTTTTGCAGCTCTCAGGTACCAGCATCCACAGAAAGGTATTTACCTGTACAGACAGAGCACAAGGTGAGGAGCACCTGGCACTGTGACCCACCACAGACATAATGCAATAACAGAAGTTCAACAACATAACGCAGCGCAACACATTTCTGCACTTTTTGTAAAGTGCACATGAATCTTTGTCAACATTAAACACAGATACACAGATATATCCACAGATACACATACACACAGAACACAAGGTGAAGGGCACTGTAACCCACTATAGACATAACGCAACAACAACAAAACATAACACTTCTTGGACGATCACCTCATCCAATCAACTTTTTGCAGCCCCTACCTCCTTATACACAATAAACACAAACCACAGGAGTGACGAGAAAAAAAGAGCAGCTAGAAGCGCAGCAGGTGAGAGTGAAGGTGGAAAGTGGGTTTTGTGTTACCTTGGCATTCAGTCAGAGTCAGCATCCACAGGAGGACGATGGTGACGGCCAGACGAGGCCCTGCCATGGCTGAGACTCCACCCAGCAGCTGAAAAATCAGTTTGTTTATTTATTATTTAGTTAAGACATCTTTAACACCTCACTTTTCCAGGCGATTGTCCCAACATGCCTTAAGACTGCTACTATTATGCCCGTCCCAAAAAGCTCAACAGTGTCATGCCTGAATGCCTACCGTCCGGTGGCACTCACCCTAATAATCATGAAGTGCTTCAAATGGTTGGTCATGGCACACATTAAGGAGACCATCGATGTCACAGCTGACCCCCACCAGTACGGAACAGACAGAACCGCTCCACTGCAGATGCCATCTCATCTGTGGTTCACCTGGCCCTCACTCACTTGGAGAGCAAGGACTCCTATGTCAGACTGCTCTTCCTGGACTTCAGTTCCGCCTTTAACACCATCATCCCACAAACCCTGATAGACAAACCGACACTACTTGGACTGAGCTCATCCCCGTGCAACTGGCTACTGAACACTGGTTCCCCCCAGGGGTGAGTCCTGAGCCCCCTACTGTACACACTGCTGACCTATGACTGCTCAGCCAAGCATCGAAGCAATCATATTGTGAAGTTTGCAGACGACACGGCAGTGGTGGGACTCATCACTCACAGCGATGAGTCCGAGTACAGGCAGGAAGTGGAAAAACTGGAGGTCTGGTGCAAAGCAAACAGCCTCTCCATCAATGTAAAGAAAACAAAGGAGATGATTGTGGACTTTAGGAAGACCAGCACCACTCCCCCTCCCCTCCACATAGGGGGAGCAGCTGTTGAGGTGGTCTCCTGCTTCAAATACCTGGGGTTGCACATCTCTGACAACCTCACCTGGAGCATCAACACAGCCAGCACAGTGAAGAAGGCCCACCAACGCCTCCACTTCTTAAAGAGGTTGAAGCGCGCTGGCCTTGGCACCTCAGTCCTCATCTCCTTCTACAGGTGTGTGGTGGAGAGCATCCTCACGTCCTGCATCACCGTGTGGTACGGTAACTGCTCTGCTGCAGACAGACAGGCACTGCAGCGGGTGGTAAAGACTGCACAGAAGATCATCGGCAGCAGCCTACCCACCATCAGTGACATTTACAGCAGCAGGTGCAGGAAAAAAGGCCTCCTGCATCATGAGGGACTCTTCCGACCCAGCCAACGGGCTGTTTGCCCCCCTCCCTTCAGGCAGGAGGATACGCAGCATCAAGGCCAGAACCACCAGGCTGAGGAATAGCTTCTTCCCGGGTGCTGTGAGACTGACACACTCTGCAACTCACTGAACAACTGCTGCTATTATTACTATTACTTAGGGCTGGGCGATATGGCCTATAATTAATATTGCAATATTTTTAGGCTATATCGCGATACATGATCTATATCTCGATATTTTGTAGTCTCCTGTAAAGCACTTCATTTAACCCTTTGATGCGTACAATCACACCAGTATGATGATTCTAATAGTCCCTGCAGCATATGTCTGCATTAAAACACTCTTGTTTATATTCATTAGTGGTTTCTATTAGAAAATTTTAAACTTGCATGCAAAAAGGGGGAAATCACAACCAAGTTAAATAAAAAAAAACAGTATTTTGCTGCATATTGTGCAGATAACCGTTGTTTGTTCAACATCTTCCTTGCGATACCAGGGCTCCAGACTAACTTTTCCACTGGTAGCACTGGTGGTACCAACTTTTTCAGTTAGTCGCACCCTTTTTTGTACAGCATGGTATTAATGAATGACCTTTCATGCTGATGAATAGCTGTCTTATTTTGCATACCCTAGTTTTGCATTGATGTAAAGATTGACAGTGACTCGAGACTTGATATTTGCAAAAAATTTCTAATCTTAACATTAAGTTTCCTTCGTACTGCAACCACAGGTACTGCGTTAGCCATTGTGGTTGAAAGTAGTACTACTTCTTCACTGGGTCAGTCGGTCTCTCTCTGCCTGCACCTGCACTCTCATCATCGTTTGTGTCTGAGTCGGGATCTCCCGTTGGCTCTCCCTCTCCACCAGCCTCCTCCTCCGTTTCCTCATTTTGTTTTTTTTTTTTTTTTTTTTTTAAATCCTTTCATGCGTACAGTCACACCGGTGTGATTAGCAGTTTAGCGCGTATGCTAAAACCAGTGCTACAAGGAAGCTTTGAGGAAAACAGCGATTTAACATTAAAAAATGTAGCAAATGCAGCGTTAACTATGAGAAGCTTAATAACGCTAATGAAAACATAACGAACCATGTAACGTAACGCGCACTACATATCAAGTTAAGTGCGAAAGGGTTAAAATATTCAGCTATAGAGCGCTTCATCTTATTCGATATATCGCCCATCCCTACTATTACTCCATATCAGAGCATTGCTGCAATTTGAGAACGATAAATTCTGCACTTTAAGACTGAAAATTCTGCAATCTCACTGAACAATTGCTGCTGTGATTACTATTGTTTCATATCAGGACATTGCTGCATCACGGGCCCACTTGGCCACCTTGTTTATCTTTACATTTTTACAGTCTTATTCCTATCCTCACACTCTTCTCACTTTATACTTATATTTATATACTTATTTTTATTTTCAATGGTGTTTTATTGAGCGTTTTCTTCTTGATTTTATTATCGCTATTACCTGAACCAGGACCTGAGTACCTCATTTCGTTCCCTTTCATGTACAACATGTTCTGGAATGACAATAAAAACATCCTTATCCTTACTTGAAAAGGACAGAGCATAATAATCAATATATCAGCAAATGCATCAGTACATTTAGTGGCAGATTTAGCTATTAGCTAAATCCACTAAAAAGGCATGAATATGTGTTTCTGTTTCTGTTATTACTTTTACTGTTACGATCTGTGTTGATCTAAGTGACTTAGGTGCCTTTCTTATTAGCGAAATCCAAGACAGGTACCTATGAAGGGAAAAAACTACCATTAACTAGAGGTTTTTAATTATAAGATTTAGGAAGACTTAGATTTAAAATATTACATCAGTTCCTCTCTATTCTCACAGAGTTCTAGTTTATGAATCAGGTGAGACATTGAACGGAAAACATAATTTGGCCTGTAGGGGGCAGTGCAAAATCAGTAATTTCAGCACTGATATGGTGAAAATCTTGATTTTTGAGGTGGATTTTCTCCAAAATTGTACAGTAGATATGCACATGTGGGATATCAATAGAAAGGTGGGGAGTTCTAGTTTGTTAATCAGGTGAGATATTTAACGGAAAACCAAATCTGGCCTGTAGGGGGCAGTGCAAGGTCAGGAACTGTCATGATAATGATTGAAAATGTAGGGTGTCCTATAGGGTAACATTCAGGGATTGCCCAATTGTAATCAGTATAAAAAATCAACATATAACCCATCTGATATGTGATGAGATTACTAATTGTGGGAATGGGTGTCTGTAAGCAGAGGGTTCTAGAGCCAGATGAGTTGATAGGACTGAGGCAGTAGACATCCCACAGTGGAGAGGAATAAGTCTGGAGTGGGAGTGTTAAAGGTAGAACATTAGTGGAAAAAAGCTAGTTGCTTTAATTATGTTTGGTCATATATTACATTAATATTATATTAATATTAAACGGACGTCTGAGCTGTCTTAGACAAGCATATTCAAACAGTAGGCTACAGGCTAAAGGCACAAATACAAAATAAAATAAAATAAACCTTTTTGTTTGCTTTGTTTGAAGACTAAAGTAACCCTGATCTGCAAAACTTTTCTCTAAACACAGAACATACACACAAAGAAAACGTAACTGGAAAGAAAAGGGTTGCAGTACGCGTAAGTGGGTGTACTCAGTGTTTGCTGACTGCAACGACGGCAAAAATGAAAGCAACCCCGGGAAGACGATCACCGTCGAAAAGTTGTATAATGTACTTAAAACACTTGAATTTGACAGACAGTAGTAATTAACAACAGAGTCTTCTCCATCAACCTAGCATTTAACTCACATTTTGCACAGCTGAAGTTAGCGCGGCGGAGAAGGAGTAACATACATATACATATTACACACAAGCGAGAATAGGCGAGACGGAAGTACTGGTAGCAGCCATTGTCTCAGAGATTACTTACGTTTCTATTTGTTTTTCCTTTTGATAAGTGTTGTAATTCGTGTTGTAGTTTTCTGATTTGTTGTAACTTTTCTATCCTTTTGAAAAGTGTTGTAACTTGCGACACAAATCGAGTTGTAGCGTCTGCTGTTCAGGCAGCGGAAGCGACCCTACCGCCCTGGGCTGCAAAACATGCTTCCGTGTTTTTCTCGTTCCCTCGCCTGAGCCCGAGTTGGACGGAAAGCTGCTGATAGGCTAACAACATACTCACTTGCTGACTGTTACTAAGTGCACTTCAAAGCTTCTGTTTGATTTTCTTCCCCTATTCTCCTAAACCCTGATTGGATGGAAATTGGATGGAAAGATGCTGATAGGCTAACAAGATCCCCACGTGCTGATTACGTTTCGTTAAGGGGAATATAAATACACCCATGCACATACGGACACACGCACACAGACAGACAGGACAGCTGAGTCCTTGTGCGTATATGGGTGCGGCATACAGCACCAGCAAGCGCAGCGACGCATCAGGGCGAACGGCCGGATGTCTGCGTATATTACCAACTCTGGCGGTTCAACTTCCTCTATCCATCACAGAGAAAAGTAAAATGCCACCATTTCAGCCGTGAAAAACACTGTGGTCGTCACTACATGGCCGGGTTGTACTTGGCTAACGTATAGCCAGATAGCTAAATGTGTAAACTCGAAGCTTAGCACGATAGCTGGCCAGTCTAATGTCTAATACTGTGTTGTAACGTTAAGTCTAGAATTTATACTGTGAGCCAGATCGCCACCTACTTTCATTTTCTTCGAACACAATTTACTGAGCAAGTAGGCTAGTGAGACCAATTTATTCCATCTCTTCGAGTTAGGATAATATTGACCGTGCACCACTACAACCACAAGCAGCGGCGTTTTCTCGAGATAACGAGATAATTATGGAGAACTCGAAAATTGGTGTCTGGTTCACTCGATCAGCGTTTCCCAAACCTCTCCTGGAGGCATGGCCGTGGGATGCGGGTGCTGCAGCACCCCCTGTTGGAAAAGGCAGACATCACAGTCACAACTCTCTGCCAGATAAACGTCTTAAAACATTTAAAATAATTCTCCTGTTATTTACCTAAGAATTTAATGCTTGAGGAGGTTTTGAGATAATTAGCAATACTGAATAATTATTAATTATTACTATAACGCAGAGCATCATGGTCAACGGACGTAGCCTAGTCATCCGGGCAAACGCTTAACGTGAAAAGGCTAAACGTGGCTTAATGTTCCAAGACAGTGATCAATGATCACCAAATTTCTCTTGGACATCTAAAAAATCCTAAATCCTATGAGTATGGGCGTTCTTACATTAAGCGTTTTCCTCTCCATTGACGCCCATTACAAGGAAAAGGCTTAACATGTCTTAGTGTTCCAAAATAGCGTTCAATGATCACCAAATTTGGGTTCTATGGGGAAAATTGGTTCACCGTATTGGTTCTTGAATGTCATGATCAGAAACGTGTTAGAGAAGTCCCGATACGTATGTTTTGGTCCATAATGCTATGTTAAGCTTTTCCTTATAATGGGGATCAATGGAGAAGAAACGGCTTAAGGCACGATAGTGACCCCTTTCAATGGATTTCAGTTTTGCTTTTTATATTTTTATTATAATTAAAAAGCTTAACGTGGCTTAATGTCCCAAAACAGCGATCAATGATCACCAAATTTGTCTGACATCTCACATGTCATAAACACTGCCTCCTATCAAAAAAGCAGAAGTGTCCATTGACGCCCATTATAAGGAAAACGCTTCGAAGCTGAATTTTCCAAACAGCGATCAACTAACACAAAAGCAAAACTGAGAGGATATCGCTTAACGTAACGTCGGCCTAACAATCATATTCCTTGGATTTTAGTTTTGCTAAAATGGGCTGTCGTGTGCTGTCGTACGGTGTTACGGTGTTAAGTGCAACTGTATGTATAAAGTTCGTGAGACCGTGGTGCATTTTTTGTCGTGTTTATTTTCTAGTTTTGTTTTGTTGTTTTGGGCAGGACGGTGGATTGCAGACTGGCCGGTCCCCACCGTTTTATTTCATTCTTTTGCGCACCGATCTGCAGAACTCCTCTTTTCTCTACTCCACATTACCATCTTCCCTCTCTCAAACCACTCTTTCTAAAACTCCTGTGCACTGCTCTCTCTTCATCTACCTTTCCTCTGACCCATATCAATACAGGTCCAGCAGTCACTTACCAGGAGCAAGTGGCGCTGGAGGGCAGGCAGGTGCAGTCGAGTGAGCGTTTGGTTTGCTCTTTCCCCGTTCGAGCTTCTGTTGGTCGGTGGGCTGTCGTGTGCTGTTGTACGGTGTTTGTGTGTGTGTCTGCCTGACGGCTGGGGTCTGAATAACAGTCGGAGACAAAGTGATGCAGGGACCGAGCACGGAGTTCCTGGAGAGGATTCTGCGGAGCCGGGGTTGCGACTGAAGGCGCAGAACCCAGAAATCGCCCCTGTCTTTCATTCTGTCTGTGAGGGTGAGGGTATCTACATTATGGCTAATTATTGTAAGGCAATTTGAATAATTAAGTGGTAAGTAATCCCAAAGCTTTCTCTTAAATGTTTCACATTATAGATTTTTTGTGTTACAAAATTCAATTTACAAAACGGAGTAAAATTTAGTTAAATAGATTTAAATTATGCTACTGAGAATAAACTTTCAGGTTAGGTTGAGTGCAATGAACGATAATGTTTAGAACACAGACCTCACAAAAGCGGTGATGTGTCATGAGCATTTAACGTAGGGCTAAATTAAATCGATAAATGCCGTAATCTCACGTTGTAGTTTTCGCAAGCACACAAACTACAGACAATCTGCGCTGTTTTCGCGAGCATAATCATTTACTCTATTAACGCGATTGGTGTCAATTATTCTGTGAATTATTTGTTTTATTGTTGATCAAGGAGGATAAAGGGGAACAGGCTGAAAGTAATGATAGATTTAAAGGTAAAGTTTCAGCCTCCCCTGTTTCTTGCTTACCCGCCACCACTGTTGTGGAACGCACTTAGTTTTTTCCTCAACATTAACTAAATACCACAGGAATGACAAGAAAAATACGGGCAGCTGGTAACACAGTAAATGAGAATCAAGCTGGTTTCCCGTCAGTCATGTTCAGCCTGCGACTTTATCCGCAGGAAGATACTGGGTGTAATAAACTGCGGAGCCGGGCGTGACTGTTTGGGAGGGGCGGGTCCAGAAGTTACTCATCTTGATCAGCAGCACCTGGCGCAGGTGAGAAGGGCGGGGCGAGTGAGTGACGCAGGCGGGCGGTACCGTGAGCGTTCGGGTTGCTCTTTCCCCGTTTCGAGTTCGCTTCTGTTAGGTGGGATGTCGCGTGCTGTTGCACGGTGTTGTCTGTGTGTCGGAGTCCGGGGATCTGAATAACAGTCGGAGACAAAGAGATGCAGGGATCGACGGCGGACTTACTGGAGCGGATTCTGCGGAGGCAGAGAATACAGGAATCGGTCCTAACAGACAAGGAACACGTCTTTCAGTCTCTGTGTGACTCCGGGGAGCGGCCGCCGTCACAACGATTCCTACGGTGAGACAGACACCCCCTTATCCAGAAGCCGATAGACATGTTACGACCATTTCTTGCGTTCTCGGCTGCTCGGTGCAAATAGAGGGAAAACCGTACTTTTCTTGCTGATCGTTGTCTTTGTGCTGTCCGAGTGTGGAATATACGCTCATTGCCCGCTGTTGATGCACCCGATCCGGTTGTGCCAGGACCCTCTTGGGGTGTAGTGTCGGCCTGGATGAATTTAATATCTCCCGAGTGTATGCGTTGCTTGCTGATGATTTCAGGGTTTACTCCAGTCTGACGTGTAGAACCCCAATGCCGACATACCTGTGAGGGAGAATGATGAATATGCCCTGAAGGGGGCGCTCACAGTCTGGGGAGGGTAAGTAGAGTGTTAGGTGCTGGAAAGGAGTTAATCTGGCTGGATTTGCACTTCGGTGTGTGCTTTTATGGCAACACTGTACATACACTCAATGTCACACAAACACTGCAAATGCACACATGCTATATACACAATACTATGCCACGCACACACACACACACACACACACGCACACACGCAGTGAAAACAGTCCACACACAACCATTTTTTTTTACATTGAAATGCTTTATTTGGCATGACTGTTTGACTACTTTGGCAATATTATTCAGTCTCAACATACAACATGCATAATCTGATGGATATTGAATGAAAGTGAAAGGACAAAGATGACATTCAACGCAAAAATACAGTAAATGGCGACATCGGTAGTTAGAATGAGGATCGCTGTCCCTCCAGCTCTGGCACGCTTACAGATTATACAGCCAGTGCTGCTGTCCGTCCCTCTCCTAAAGGGACAGTCAGCATATCTACGCCAACCACTTCCTTACAATGTGGAATGATCCTAGTAAATCGATCAAAGCACTGTTTTTGAAATGTTCACATTTAAGAACACAATGAGGCTCTGTCTCAAACCCACCTGTCTCTTTTCTTTTGGTAGCTGTGTTTTTTGTGCATTTATTAATGGTAGACTGTGGTCTCTCAGGCTGTCCTTGGCATGAATCTGTCTCTGCTTTATACTGTATCTTAGACAGCGATGAGACATTCAGCCAGTGTGTATTCTCTTTTTAAGGCTAGATAGCAATTAAGTTTATGTTCTGGTTTGGTGACTCTAGCGTTGCAGGTAAGTAATTTGTAGTTTGTTTTACAGTTTGGTTTATTCTGATCCATGGCTGTGAAGCAGTGTTAGTCTGAGACAGGTGAATGTTGAGTGCTGTATGGTTAGTCAGGCTCAGTGCTACATGACTGAGGGAGCTTGTTTGTTTTAGGGTTCAGTTCTTTGGTTTGCCTGAAATTGCAGCGTGTCTTGTGCACATACATACATACATACAGTCTACACACACCTGTACACACAATGAAAATATACTGCATATACTAAAAATAAAAAATAAGCTCAATATATACATCCCAAATATCAGTTCATTAATTGTAATAAATAAATATTAACACGTGTTTCATCTCGGAAAGCTTTTTAAAGACCTGCAGTGAGATTAGCCCATTAGAGCATGAAGTCCAGCACGTCTGTGTTCATTTTCACCACATTTCCTGATCAGAACCTTTAGCCCAGTTGCAGAGCTGCAGATTTATACAGAGTGTTCGGTTTTAGCACCTTAGCTCCAGGGTCCTGACCACATACTACCCATATGAAGCTGAAAGCTCAGTCTTGAGTCTAAAATGACAAGATTGTTCACATCAGATCTGCTCTGTACAGCCACATGGCTGAGTTTGCCTGCTGTGAGCTTGGGAATTGCTACTAGGATTTCAGTCTTTAAAGGACATTTTTGGACATCTGAGTAGTGATGCCTGTTAGACAACTCATCTGTGTTTGGAGGGAATCAATATTATTTGGGGCAACAGAAATATGAAGCTGTGTATCATCTGCATAACAGTGGAAATTGACACCATGTTCACAAATGATTTTACCCAAAAGGGGTGCATGTACAAGGAGAAGAGAAGCAGACCAAGAATGGCTCCACCTTTTTTGGGCGGCTTGGGGAGAGTTTAGAAGAGTTTAAAATGTTGCTGTAAAACCTCTGATTGCAGAATGCCAGTGTCATTAGTGCTGATGTGGCTGACAGTAGTGCTCTTTGGTGAATGTTTAGCCAGGACTGTGGGGAACTGAACTCCCCCTCATGGACCAGGATAACCGTGTTGCAGAACACATGGTTTTCATCTCAGTGCTAGTGGCTCTGCAGTCAGGTGACGTCAGCGGACTCATTTTGGAGCCAGCAGGCAGGTACAGCCCACAGAGCAGGAGAAGGGCAGACTGAAGCCTGGGTCAGTGCAGTGCGGTCCCAGCCCAAGAGGCTGACTGTGACACAGGCTGATTTAGATCCACCTGACCGTCTGAGGATGAGTAACTAAAAGTACTAATATGGACAGAATTCATCAAATAAGTGGTAATACAATAGAAAACTGGCTACAATAAAAATCGCCGATTCCCTCATTGCAGAATTTTAGTTAGCTGTCTGTGTTCAAAACATGAATGCTGCGATCAAGTAGGAATACGAAGGGATGTTACTATAGTTAAAAAATAAATTAACCATAATGAAGTTAAGAGTCGTTGCCCAAAGGAGTTGGTGCACTCAGACACTGTTCCTCCACTCAGTTATCTTCTTCTCCATCTCTTCTCTCCTGTTCCTCTACTCCTCCATTTTCTTCTCCATCTCTTTTCTCCTGTTCCTCCACTCCTCCATCTTCTTCTCCTTCTCCTCTCCCCTGATTACCACCCAGAGGCTGTGCCTCCTCTCCTCTATCCTCTGGTCCTTCTCCTCTCCCCTGGTTACCATCACCTGCAGGAAGGAGGATATGAGCCACAGAGAGAACAAAGCAGGCCCATCCACATCCAGAGGCCTTCAGTCCCGGTGTCCCACATTAATGAGGTTGTTTGAAGACTAAAAGTAACTGATCTGCAAAACTTTTCTCTAAACACAGAACATACACACAAAGAAAACGTAAGTGGAAAGAAAAGGGTTGCAGTACGCGTAAGTGGGTGTACTCAGCGTTTACTGACTGCAACGACGGCAAAAATGAAAGCAACCCCGGGGAAGACGATCACCGTCGACGGGCTCTGGTGATCTGCAGAATGTGTCGATGTTGCGGTAAACACTGCCATCCAGTGGCCGAAACGTGCATACTTTAAGGTGGCATCGAAACTTAAGAGAAACGGAGGCCAATGTGGAGCCAACTTCAGCGTCGTCAGGAACGAAACTATTATTAGAAAAAACACCCTATCGCTATCGTCCTGAATACTCACATTAAAGCAATCACAGCACTTTAATTCAATTCCATTTTGTTTGTATAGCGCTTTTTACAACACAAGATGTCACAAAGCAGCTTTACATTGATCCCAGGCCTGAGACCCCCTGAGAGCAAGCCTAAGGCAACAGTGGCAAGGAAAAACTCCCTATCAGGAAGAAACCTTGAGCAGAACCGGGCTCAGAGGGGGAGCCCATCTGCTTCTGGCCGGCACTGGGCAGACAGAGTTAAAGACAAGTTATACAATGTACTTTAAGACATTCCAGATTGATAGACAATAGTAATTAACAGCAGAGTGATAAGAATGTCTCCTAGGATGTCCGGTTCTTGGAACGCAGTTGGCTTTGATGGGCAGGGCAGCGAGGTAGCAGGATTAGAAAACGGGATGAGACGCTTGGGCTACAGCTCCGGACAGGAGCCCGGAGCAGGGATAGGAAGCAAACAGAAAACAGTGGTTAGTGGATGATAAGAATGGCAGGGATGTAGAACAGAGAGGCAGGAGAGGAGGGGCAGTGAAAAAGGTGCCAGTGTGCACCTTTTCCAACTTCAAACAGCGCAATGAGTGCCAGAGTAAAGGTGGTAACAAGAAGACACAAAAAGCACACAGCAATTTATAACAGATCCAGATGTGGAGCTGAAAGATGACAGCAGGAGTTGGGAAGTGAGTGGTCAGGGTGGGGGTGGGTTGTGTGATAGGAACAGTCCAGGTGGAGTCTGAAGTAATGTATCTTCAGACCATGTCTGAAGGATTGGAGTGATGGAGCTGTCCGTAGCGGACAGGGAGTTCGTTCTGCCACTGGGGAGCGATGTAGGTGAAAACGCCACTGTCTAGTAGAGCAAGAACCTCCTGCTTTGCCTGTGTGAGGAGCAAGACGTCCAGTTGCTGCTGAGCGTAGGGGCCGGGCAGGTGTGTAGGGCTGGATGAGGTCTTGGAGATGGGTAGGAGCTGTCCTGTTGACTGCAGAGAAGGTGAGGGTCAGGGTCTTGAATCTGATCCTGGCTGCAATGGGAGGCCAGTGGAGGGATTTAAGCAGGGGAGTAACATGGGAGAATTTGGTGAGGTTGAAGATTAATCAGTCAGCTGCGTTCTGGATGAGCTGCAGAGGCTGGGTGGTGCAGGCTGGGAGGCCTGCGAGGAGAGCCTTGCAGTAGTCCAGGCGAGGGAGCACTGTGGCCTGGACAAGGAGCTGCAGGGCGTATGTTGTCAGGAACGGACAAATCCTCCTGATGTTGTGGAGAAGGAATGGACAGCCCTGTGATGTGCGAGCAATGTACTCCTTGAAGTCTAGTTGTTGCTGAGGATGACGCCCAAGCTCTTTGCTGATCGAGAGGATGGTGGTGCCATCGACGGTGATGGAGAGGTCTTGAGCAGTTCCGTTTTCTTGAGGTTCAGCTTCAGATGGTGGGATGTCATCCATTTGGAGATGTCAGCCAGACATACGGAAATTCTTTCATTGACCTGGGAGGTAGAGGGAAAAGAGAAAAAGAGTTGGATGTCGTCTACGTAACAGTGATAGGAGAAGCCATGTGATTTGATAACTGAGCCAAGTGAGTCAATGTAAACTGAGAAGAGTAGGGGTCCCAGTACTGAACCCTGTGGAACTCCTGTAGTGAGAGGGGTGGGTGCAGAGGTGGAACCTATCCAGTAGATCTGGGAGGATCTACCAGTCAGGTAAGACTTGAACCAAGAGAGGGCGGTCCCAGAGATGCCCATCTCTGACAGCGTTGATATTAGTGTCTGGTGGTTGACTGTGTCGAAAGCAGCGGAGAGGTCGAGGAGGATGAGGGCAGATGACAAGCCGAAGGTTCTAGCAGTGTGGAGAGCCTCTGTCACGGCCAGGAGTGCGGTTTCTGTTGTGTCCAGTTCTGAAACCTGACTGATGGGGGTCCAAGAGGTTGTTCCTGAGAAGAAAAGGGGAGAGTTGGTTAAGTACTGCACGTTTCAGGGTTTTAGATAGAAATGACAGAAGAGATATAGATTGGAGCAGAGTAGAGGGGATGGGGTCCAGAAGGCAGGTTGTGGCATGGTGGTCTGTGATGAGTTGGAGCACTTCCAAGTCTTTGAGCGGCATGAATGAAGACAGCTGGTTGATGCAGTTGCTCGTGGTGGTCAAGGGTGTTGTTGAAGGAGTGAAGGAGTCCTGGATGCTGGTCACCTTTTCCTCAAAGTAAACCCTGAAATCACTGGCAGAGAGGAGAGAGGGGGAAGGAGGAGGAGGGGGGGAGAGTGGAGAAAGTGGAGAAAAATTTTCGTGGGTTAGTTATGTTAGCATTATATGCCATTCTCTGCTTCCTGAGCAGATCCTTCAGCTCACAGCTGCACAGTTACTCAGGAAGTTCAGGTTCAGCTCCTCAGCTCCAGGGTGTGACTGCAGCGCCCCCCTCTGGACCCTCAGAGTCTGATGATTTGTGCCCCGCCCTCTCCCTCTCTGGCTCTGGGACGTCCTGCGTATCCAGGTATGCGCCCGCTTCATCCTGGTTACTGTGGTGATTGTGCATCTGTGGATCCAGTATGGCTGATAGGCTCAGTGTGGCTCCAGCTTCCACCAGCTTCCACCTCTCCATTTCCTCCTTCTTCTCCATCTTGCTCCTTTTGAACCCCACCTATTAGAGGCAGAAAATACGTAAAGTGTTTTACAATCAAGTTTAAACATCAGTGTGGTCAAAACCAGCCAAAACATCAATACTCTAATCAGGCACAAATATCAATGCACTTTATTTCAGTTAAAGAGCAAATACACTAATAGAGTTGAGTCAGCACCTGAAGAATTTGCTGCGTTGAGAAGATGATCCTCCACTCAATTATCTTCTTCTCCATCTCTCCTCTCCTGTTGCTCCACTCCTTTATCTTCTTCTCCATCTCTTCTCTCCTGTTGCTCCACTCCTCCATCTTCTTCTCCATCTCTTCTCCCCTGTTCCTCCACTCCTCCATCTTCTTCTCTATCTCTTCTCTCCTGTTGCTCTACTCCTTCATCTTCTTCTCCTTCTCCTCTCCCCTGATTACCACCCAGAGGCTGTAACTCCTCTCCTCCATCTTCTTCTCCTTCTCCTCTCCCCTGATTACCACCCAGAGGCTGTATCTCCTCTCCTCTATCTTCTGGTCCTTCTCCTCTCCCCTGGTTACCATCACCTGCAGGAAGGAGGATATGAGCCACAGAGAGAACAAAGCAGGCCCATCCACATCCAGAGGCCTTCAGTCCCGGTGTCCCACATTAACGAGGTGATGTCATCGTGCCCATTCTTTAAATGCCAGTAATGCTTAACTAACTAATCCAGAGGCCTTCAGTCCCAAACCTCTGGACGAATGAAGCATCTTCATTGTTACTGAGGGATAAACACCTTCAGATTCAGGAGTTGAGGTTATTGTGCTTTAGTTTAAATGCCAGTAGTGCTGAATTTACTCAACCTGCTGAACTGTATCCATATGTGAAGCTATGAAAACACCACATAAATCATGAATATCAACAATGACTCTGAAGGAAGTCAAATCAACTTTAAATATCAGTACACTTTACTCCACTTGAAATAACATCACAAAGTAGCATAAATATTTCATATCAGTTAAATGATGAATATACTGAGTTACATATTGAGTTATATGAGTTGAGTTATAAAATATTCAGGTTTTTGGCAAAGCTATTTTACCTCCCGTTTCAAGTTTAGTTGTTTTAGAGATCATACACGTAAGGTCATACATGTAAAACTCTCTCCCTCTCTCACACACACACGCACACGCACACGCACACTCACACTCGCACGTGCACACGCACGCACACACACGCACATACATACACACACACACACGCACACACACACACACACACACACACACACACATACACACAAATTTCTATACCACAGTAGACACAATACAGCTCCTTCACATAATCCCGTCTCATACGTCCGTTCTGTCCCTGTTAGTAAGAGAATCAGTGCAAAATATATGGGGGGGGGGGGGGGGGGGGTAGATACTTAGTGTGTCTTTGTGACAGACACAGAGAGAGCCTATGATTATATGCTGGGAGCAGCACTTCAGTTTGATTACCACTGTTCTACAGGCTCTCATATTTGGTCAATGTGATTTTAAATCTTGGTCTGATATAATAAGGTGAAACAGGAATGAATTGACTTTACCTGGTCGGTGTGCTCTGAATAAGAATACTGCCACTAGACCAAGGGTAAGAACAACAGCAGAAACTGCAAGTCCAGCAACGGCAGCAGGGTGCAGGGTGTCACTCTCAGAATGTGCACCTGTAAAAAAAGACACACTTCGTTAGAGGGGGTTACAGCTGACAGCATTTTCAGCCTGAACCAAAGCCAGTCATGCATGAAGAGAAGAGTTTCAGAAACACTGTGCAGATCTGAGATTAATGCAAACTCATCTGAGTAGCTTCCTCAGAGTAACTGTGTGGTTTATTTATCTGTATGCAGCTACATGTTATTTACACCCCATATTCACAGCAGGTCATGGTTTGCCTTTTATCCAGAGTGACTTCCATAATAATAATAATAATAATAATAATAGTAATAATAATAATATTAAACAGACCATCAAAAGGTGATGTTTTGTTGTGTTTTTAGGTGCGAGTCGTAGTTTTGAAAGTTTGTAAGGGATATTATCTGATAGCCTTTTGTAATAAAGTGAAGTCTGCGTGGATTTCTGTTACATAATACCGAAGAGGAGCTGGCGTGCTGTACCTGGTGAGGACGTCCAGGTAATGTGTCTTTAACAATACAACAGATGTATATCCATTCAAGTTGAATGAACAAGTATCTTTCACTTCCTGGATCCGTACCTGTAATGTTGACATATGTCTGCACCAGCTGCAGAGTCCGGTCGGCTAACACCTCGCAGGTGTACGTTCCTGTGAGGTTCTGGCCCTCTGGGTTCTGGATCAGGAGCGACCCGGTTTCTAAAAGGTCCTGAACCCGGTTCTTCCACAGGTCTGAGATATGCCGGTGTGAGGTGCCGCTGTTGTGTGTGAGGATGGGCGGGGTTTGTCCCATGAAGGTCCAGGTCTGAGTGAAGTTCTGGAGGCTGGGCTTTGGTACAGGGCAGGGAATGGCCAGGGTTTGGCCCACTTCTCCCTGGATGTCCTCTGAAAGGACAATCAAACAAGTCGAGTTATAGACTTAAGCCAGTCCCAAGATGGAACCAGTGCAGTAAGATGATCACATACTGACCCAGAGAAAAGCACAGGTTAATCTCTGATATTATTTCTGTTCTGGGTTATTAAACAGCCTCTGACTCAGTAAAGTAACTGGCTCTATCCAGATTATTGCCAGTGATGATGTGATTCGGTATTGGAAGATGACCTCAATAAAACTGAAGGTCAAAGAGTCAATGACAGAGCCTGAAGGCCCCACCCATTCTGGGGTTCATGAAGCCTCATTCTACCATCAGTTGTTGCTCTCCTCTGTTCAGGAGATCGGTGGTGGTGATGTAATCCAGGCTGCGGTACCTTGCTGTCTGAACAAGGCTCTCCACTCCCCGGTCCCGTCCTCTTTGGACACGGAGCAGATGTAGGCGTGGTCAGAAAGATTTCCCAGCATCCTCACTGTGCTGTTCACTGAGAACAGTCCCTGGGCATCTGCAGTCAGCTGGCTGGAGTCCTGCAGGGTTCCTGATGGTGTGGGTGGATCAGTGGACCAGGAAACGCGAGGGGTGGGGTAGATGCCCTGGGACATGCAGGCCACTCCCTCTCTGGTCCTCTCCATGCTCACTGATTTGATGGGAGCTGCAGTGATGTCACAATAACAGTAAAGTATCTATTTCATCTGCACAGTCTCACAAGGTGGAATATATCAAGTTTTCGTCAGCAACCTTGTCACATCACATAGTGCATCCATGTTTGACTGGAATGTGAGTTTTCAAAACCGAATGAATTTTTAGCAATAAGAGTTAAGTGACTCTGAAATGAGAGAATGGCAAATGTGCCATCCACTTTAACTGCGGAATGTTAGCAACTTCTTACTAACTATAATCCATTGCTTGAACAAACCACACCCCTTCAAGAATGTTCACAATGATCCAGTAAATCAGAAAAGCTTTTTTCAATGGATTTATTTGACAAAGGCCATTCACATTCATTAAAATTTCTGTAAATGTGCCAGAATTAGCCAAAATGGTTGGTTTTCATCTGCAGTCCCTGGGTAGGTAGTTAAAAGGCACTGAAAAGACATTATAAGCAATAAAAAGAAACAAAACAAATGACAAGTGTGAAACCTGAAATGAAAAGGAAATGGCAGAGGAAAGGAGCAGCTCAGACTGTAACACGCAGCATAACATCAGGGTGGGTAAAGCTGACAGAATTAGCAAATGAAAAACAAACTCAGACAGTGAAGAGAACATACAGGAGAACAAAAGCACAACAGACTGGCAGAGATAGCACTCTGAGTGAGAGGACCATGGAGTGGAGGATCTGGTCCATATATGGAATATTTGAGGGTTACTTTAAACCTGTGGACTGTGGAAATAGAGGAGTTCCTGTATGAAAGGGCATGAGCTCTTGAAAATTAATTTTAAATTAAGTTAAATTTTTTTTTCATTATATATTTCAAGACTGAAAAACCTTACATCAGTTACTGGAAGTTTTAATCAACTGTGTAGGTGCATGAAATTCCTGGAAACGTGAATGGCATCAGGAGTGTCTACATACTTTTATTAAACCCTTTTTGGTTTGTTAAGCTTTTTTATTATTTCAGGACCGTACTGGAAAGGTCCATTACTGCCCAATGAATACCAGGCTTACCCAGAGAGGGATTCTCTGTTAAGTACCAGGAACACTGTGGGTCGTGAGGGCATTAACAGGAGATGGTTGTGGGGAGACTTACCCTCCACTCTCAGGCTCACAAAGGACTCCTGGTTGCCCAGTGTGGTGCTGGTGTAACACTTGTATCTGCCCTGGTCCTGAATGCTGGTGTTGCGTAGCAGCAGGGATGCGTTGCCGTGGGAGATCAGGTCCTTAAAGAGAGAGGTCCGTCCTTTGTAGCGCCCGTCTTGGTGCTCTAGCTGATCGTTGCCATAGTAGTAGCTGTAGACAGTGATGACCTCCCATCCAGCCAGTGTTTGCCAGGTAATGACCTCTTCAGGTGAGGGTGTGAATCTGCACGGCAGCACACAGGCCTCAGAGAAGAGGCAGGTAACAGGTGTGTCTGCAGAGGAAGAACACACAGCAGAGTGGATCAGCTGGTAGGGAGCCGAGCTCCTAATCAAAGGGTTGCAGGTTCGATCCTTTGCTGTGCTCCTGAGAGAGATACTGGATTACATCTCTATGCTACTCTTGAGCTGTGTATGTTTGTGTGGATGACTGATATGAAAGTAAACAGTAATAGACTGATGTGAAAACAACCATTTAATTTTACATAGTATGTGTCAGAACCTGTCTGTATGTTTCAGCATCAGCATCAACTCAATGTGAATTGAGTGGCAAATTAAACTAACTAACCTTCCATCAACCCAGCCTTCCTGACAGGTCAGTGTGCATTTCTCACAAACAATAAAGAGAAGGAACAAACTTACAAAAACAATAACTTATTTAAAACAAAGCAACATACAAGAACCAGCCTGGAGCACTTAACACAATGGGTAATTCTTCCCTTTTGTTTAACTGACATAACAGTACTCATTACCACACAATCTAAACTTAAAAATATTTAACCACATAATACCATCAAATCCAAATCCATCACTTCTGAATTCCCTGCTAAACCTCCCAGACCATTCCCTTACCCTGTAATGTACCACACACCAAGATCAATCTTAGCACACACAACTCAAAAAACAACATGTCTGTATCTCAACGGTTATCTTTAATGGTTATCTTTTATCCACCTCAAACTGAACAAAGCACTGTAAGTATCAAAACATAAAGGAATTTGACAATATGCAGAATCCATTCATTACACCATAAAATTCACAACACTGACGACATTCCTGTCCAACACCCACCACCAAACCCCACAACCCTGTCAGTTATCAGCATGGCCTCTCTCTCCTGACTGTTCATTCCTCTATTTCCTGTGTCTACCCATTTCCCTTTCCTCTTTTCTTTCTCTCTCCTCTGCCCTCTCTTTTTACTTTGTTTCATTGGGGTGAAAAACAAAGAATTATTGAGTCAACTCCTAGTAATTTTTCAGCTCTCTGGTACCAGAATCCACAGATATGAATGCTCACCTCACCCAATAAACTTTTTGTGAAGGGCACTTAGCGCTTTCTCAACATTAAACACATACTGCAGGAGAGACAAGAAGAAAAGAGCAGCGAGAAGCACAGCAGGTGAGAGTGAAGGTGTTGTGCACTTAATATCAATGGATACACTTACGTTCTTCCGTGCTGGAAGTTGCTCTGGCTAAGAGCGTCTGCTAAATGCATGTATTGTAATATAATGTAATGTAAGTGCCTAAACTTAGGTTTAGCAATCAGTTGTGTGAAGTGTGGTGTAAAAACTAGAGCCTGACCGATAAATCGGCATGCCGATATGAGCTAATTGCAGATATATCGGTATCGGCATTTATAACTGCTCTGACTGCTCTTCCTGAAGTCAACAACCATGTCTTTAGTTTTCTCAATGTTAAGAGACAGATTGTTGTCCACAAGCTGACTGACCTCTGCTCTGTATGCGGACTCATCGTTGTTGCTGATGAGTCCCACCACTGTCGTGTCATCTGCAAACTTGATGATGTGATTAGAGCTGTGCTGGGCAGCACAGTCATGCGTCAGCAGCGTGAACAACAGTGGGCTCAGCACACAGCCCTGGAGGGCGCCAGTACTCAGTTTCATGACCCTGGAGGTGTTCCTTCCTATACTGACAGACTGAGGCCTGTCAGTCAGGAAGTCCAGGATCCAGTTACAGAGAAATGTGTTCATGCTCAGTAGAGAGGGTGAGGTGGAGGGCAGTAGTGATGGCATCAGTAAGTGGCTGTGTGTTAGTCAGTGGCTATACGTTAGCCAAATACAACCTGGCCACGTAGTGACGACCACACTGTGTTTCAGTGGATGTCTGGTGACTTCTCTCTGGGACGGAAAGAGGAAGTTAAACCACCAAAGCTGATAATGTGCGCAGACTGTGCGGCAGCCCTGACGGTTATTCAGAGCAGACTCAGCTGCCCTCTCTGTGTCTTCTGTACACTGGACTTTGCGCTTTGAGAAAGTCTACCTGGAGAACATGATCAGTATGTGAGGATTTTGTTAGCCTGTCAGCAGCCTTCCAGAATAAGTTTCAATCCAATCAGGGCAGATGGGTGAGTGAGATGGAAAAACAGCAAAGGAAAAGTTTAAAAAAAAAAAAAAAAGGGAAGTAAAAATGCGGTCTCTGACCTTAAAGAAGTTTTTTTTCCGGGGGGGGGGGCGCAACATAATGCATGGTGCAGATTAAAGGGCTGTTTTACCGCTATAAGCAGCTGTTCACCTCACCCAATAAACTTTTTGTGAAGGGCACTTAGCGCTTTCTCAACATTAAACACATACTGCAGGAGAGACAAGAAGAAAAGAGCAGCTAGAAGCACAGCAGGTGAGAGTGAAGGTGGAAAGTGGGTTTTGTGTTACCTTGAAATTCAGTCAAAGTCAGCATCCACAGGAGGACGATGGTGACGGCCAGACGAGACCCTGCCATGGCTGAGACTCCACCCAGCAGCTGAAAAGTTGGCTATTGATGAGTTAACAGGGAACAGGTGTGCTGGATGGGTTTCAGGTGGTGGGTGCGGCAGCAGGACAGATAGGCCAGACAGGAGATGGAATGATGGAGCACATGGGTCTGTAAACAGAAACAAAAGCACATTCACGCAAAACCAAAAACAAAGACGCACCCACACTGACAGACAGGAGGACAGAGAAACACAAGACAAGCAAGACATCAAGCTGAAGTACTGACATGCATGTGTGTATTTCATGAAGTATTCAAGGCTAAATAAATGATATTTACCTAAGATGCTACAATGATTGTACCTATTCTGTTTTTTGTCTGTTCCTTGTTTGCTTTAATAAAACATCCTGCTTAGTGACACCCTTGGTAGGCAGTAAGAAAAATGAGAAAAAAAAAAAAAAAAAAAAATTATATATATATATATATATATAGCATAGACTGTACAGCTTAGTGGCTGAGAATTGCATTTTTACCTAAAGCTGCGAAGGCTGAGTCTTACTTCTTTAGCCACCTTTTAGCATGCTTTCTGAAAGAAAGGTTTGAGTCTAAAACGATCAGAGGGTATTTGAAATCACCCGCTATTTTAAGTTTAATACATACACATTTGTTTCTGTAGGCCTTTTAGAAAAGAACAAACATACAGTTTTACTACCATTTAAGTGTAGACAAAAGTATTTCAACCAGCAGGGAAATTAGTCATGAAACAAAAGCCATGACCAATTTGTACTGTTCTTTTCATATACATATAAACTATCATCAGTATAAATCTGAACATCTACAACAGAGCAGACTGAAAGCAGTCATTAATATATAAACTGAACAGACACTGACCTAAAACTGATCCTTGTGGGACACCCATAGAGCACTTATGGGAGGAAGACTGCTTTGCCCACCTTCACACTAAGGTAGCATTCTATCCATTTCCAAACAGGGGTTAAAAGGTTAAAAAGTTAAAAGGGACAGCTTTGAAATATGTACCTTTGAAATACGTGGTTAATAGTGTGAAAAGCTTTCTTAAGCTTTCTAGAAACACTGCTCCAGTTTAAGCACCATAATCCACAACGAAAATGGCATTGGATTCAGAGAAGAGCGGTCATGGCTTGGATGATGTTGTTCTGCCATCTATTATCCGCAATTCTGGAGGTGACAGGAAGTATGCTGAAAGGCCTGTAGTTTGCAGCATATAATGAATCCCTCAGTTTCAGTAGCTGATCTCCAGGCTTTAAGAAAGAGGCCTTGTTAAATGGTTAACTTAATCCAGTGAGTAACAGGACAGATGAGTCTTTGTATCTCTGTATTTCTTTAGAAATATAGTCAATAGATAGGATAGGTACAGACAAATAACCTTTATAGAGCTGATTATTGTATTTCTGTATTGACATTTGATTTGAGAAATTTCATTGATATTAAAAACAAACTTATCAGTCTGTGCAGGAAAGTTCTGAGCGAGTTCTTCCACAGACGACAGAAACTTTACTGAAAGTGGTTGCCACGGTAACACAGGCTTGTGATAGGGTTCCATTCACTGTAAGCTCTATTGGTAATAAAAGCCGAATCTCTCTGTCTCTCAGTCTCAGAGTGGCACCACTGTCTGCCAACAAATAGTGCAGAACGCTGACCTGTCCACTGCACAACATGGACTGGAATGGAAATGGAAGCTATTTGGGTACTTTATTTTAGGGGTCAATAATCATACATTGATAAACTACTAATAAGTCAGGCACTAATCACCAACTTGGCAGTTATTAGAGCAATATAAAACATAATTAAGGACTTATGAGGCCTTTTCATAACTTTGTCTTGTATGTTTGCTCTAATCATTAGCAAATAAACCCATGTATAATATAATCAAGTAGGAGTTAATAAACCAAATAATTAGCAACATGTTACTGTGCTACATAGAACTATGTCCTATTTACCATCTATATCATACACTATTTAGCTACTTATTCATTATGTATTGTGATTACACATACATTTGTGATTACAATACAATTTTGTATGTGTAATTACAGAGCCACACAAGGAGGTTAATATTATGCACTAGTTAGCCATTAGCAATGTCTTTTCATGCTATTTATATAAATTGGTCTCTAGTTAGACAATGATGAGCTAGTAATAAGGAAATTTTTACATTAAAATGTAAAATATAAATTCTTACACTCTAAAAAAAAAACACTGCGTCAACTTAAAAAAAATAAGGGAACAATGTGCATGGATCTTTTAAAGAAATTCCAACTCAGCCATTACTGAGTAAATCCCATGAGACTTTTATAGTTAGACTGACTCAATTACTTAGTACAACCAACATGATTTGCTTTGTCCTCAGAAAGCTTAATTAAGTTGGACCAACTTAATTTTAATGAAAAAGTATTTGATGATATTAAGCCGTGCCCCCTCACGCTGTAGCTGCACAATGAGCTCTTCTGTCTCCTGGAGTGATATCATCTTCTTCCTCCTGCTTCTATTTTTTTTTTTTTTTTTTTTGGAAACAATGTTTCAGTTAATCAAGAAAGGAACATAACATAGATTCAGTATTGCTTCTAACACCAAATATAGCAAACTGGGTTTTAATTTCAAAACAATGACTCTGCTACTAAACAGTTTCACAACCCAGCTTACATTAAGCAACATCATGACCAGAAAAACACACATATTGACCTCGTAGGAGGGAACTACATAAAAGAGGAACACAGTCACACTCATCATGGGAAAAATAACAGTCCATCGCAACAAGGCATGCTGGGAAGCTCCGCCCACTGCCCAACTCTACGATCGCTGCATTAGCGTGTAGATATACGAGTTGCACTAACTTAATACATAACATTATGTTACTGGCTTTTAGCAGACGCTCTTATCCAAGGCGACTTACAATACTATCCATTTATACAGCGAGATATTTTACTGAGGCAACTGGGTATTAAGTACCTTGCTCAAGGGTGCCCCAGTGGAGAATCAAACCAGCAACCTTTTGGTCTCGAGTCCTGCTCCTTAACCACTATGCTACACTGCGGCAACTTTTCAATTGTTAAGTGAAGGCAAAAATGTTTATTCAAAATCGATATATATCTAAGTTAAGACAGTTTTATTTATCTTCATTTTGATTAACTTCTTGAGTTATCAACTGAATAAAACATGTACATGTAACAAACAATTTTTTATGCTGAAAAAGCTCTCGATTTTAAGATTTACTCACTAACCCACCCACTAACTCACTACTTTTTTAGAGTGTAGAATATATATAAGTATCCCCATTACAAACAGTGAGAATCAAAATCACGTTCGGTGAGTCTACAGGTACAAGTAGTTGGGGGGCGGCAGTGTAGCATAGTGGTTAAGGAGCAGGACTTGTAAAGGTTGTCGACAGGTTGTCGGTTCGATCCCCGCTGGGACACTGCTGCTGTACCTTTGGGCAAGGTACTTAACCCACAGTTGCCTCAGTAAATATCCAGCTGTATAAATGGATAACATTGTAAAGAACTGTAACCCATGTAAGTCGCTTTGGATAAAAGCGTCTGCCAAATGAATAAATGTAAATGTAAAAATAGTTGCCAGGCAGAAAATTTGCTTAGTTAGCGAGCCAGCGTTAAAGCTAATGAGGCGTTATCAAAGGTGTCAGAGAGGCAAAATGTATGTTACGGTAATTATGAAGTCCTACATACAGAAAAGCCTATTCTTTCAAAACAGGCCTATTCATTATTTTCTGGGAACACCTTATTTTGTTAAATAAATGCAATTTTTATTCATCAATCTTATGAAGCCTACCAAACTTCTTCTGATGGAGCACGATTACAGAACTTTTTTGTGAAAACATTTTTACTGTTTAAGAGAGGAAATTAACAATGCACCATGCATTGTGTTGCGCCCCCACCCCCCACCCCCCCCCCCCCACCCCCCGGAAAAAGAAAAACTGCTTTAAGGTCAGAGACCGCATTACCAATTTTTACTTCCCCTTTTTTTTTTTTTTTTTTAACTTTCCATTCGCTGTTTTTCCATCTCACTCACCCATCTGCACCCTGATTGGATTGAAACTTGTTCTGGAAGGCTGCTGACAGGCTAACAAAATCCCCACATACTGATCATGTTCTCCAGGTAGACTTTCTCAAAGCGCAAAGTCCAGTGTACAGAAGACACAGAGAGGGCAGCTGAGTCTGCTCTGAATAACCGTTAGAGCTGCCGCACAGTCTGCGCACATTATCAGTTCTGGCGGTTTATAACTTCCTCTTTTCGTCCCAGAGAGAAGTCACCAGACATCCACTGAAACACAGTGTGGTCGTCACTACATGGCCAGGTTGTATTTGGCTAACGTATAGCCACTGACTAACACACAGCCACTTACTGATGCCATCACTACTGCCCTCCACCTCACCCTCTCTACTGAGCATGAACACCTCTCTCTGTAACTGGATCCTGGACTTCCTGACTGACAGGCCTCAGTCTGTCAGTATAGGAAGGAACACCTCCAGGGTCATGAAACTGAGCACCGGTGCCCCCCAGGGCTGTGTGCTGAGCCCACTGTTGTTCACGCTGCTGACACATGACTGTGCTGCCCAGCACGGCTCTAATCACATCATCAAGTTTGCAGATGACACGACAGTGGTGGGGCTCATCAGCAACAACGATGAGTCCGCATACAGAGCAGAGGTCTGTCAGCTGGTGGACTGGTGTCGAAACAACAAGCTGTCTCTTAACGTTGAAAAAACTAAAGAGATGATTGTTGACTTCAGGAAGAGCCCTGCTGTTTACACCCCCTTGGACATCGACGGCTCTGCGTGGAGACAGTCAACAGCGTCAAGTTCCTGGGAGTGCACATAGCGAGGGACCTCACCTGCACACTCAACACCACCACCAAAACCAAAAAGGCCCAGCAACGTCTCCACTTCCTGCAGAGGCTGAAGAAAGCCAGCCTCCCCCCTCTCATCCTCCCGACCTTTTACTGAGGGACCATAGAGAGCATCCTCTGCAGCTGCATCACCGTCTGGTTTGGGAACTGCAGCGTCGCTGACCGCAAGTCCCTACAGCGGATAGTGAGGACAGCTGAGAGGATCATCGGTGTCCCTCTTCCAGCCATGGAAGAGCTCTTCCAGAACCACTGCACCCAGCGGGCGACCTGTATCGCCACAGACCCCTCCCACCCCTCCCACAGACTGTTCACCCCCCTGCCGTCTGGCAGAAGGTACCGGAGCATCCGTACTGTCACTGCCAGACACTGCAACAGCTTTTTCCCTCACGCAGTCAGGCTCCTCAACTCCTCGCTGCCCCCTCCTCCCCTCCTGCGCCTGCACAGGAACAGACCCACACCCCCGGAGCACAGCATGCCCCTGCCCACTCCCCTGGACTGAGCACAAGCCATAGTTTACTGAAATGTATTTTGCATGAAAACTGTTCCTGAACGAAATGCGCGCTTGGTAGCTCTTCCGGAACATGCTTCTGTGTTCGCATATAAAGGCACGGTTATATAATGATTTACTTGATGTCGTTATAGCACTATACTGTCATTTGAATATTAAAAGAAAAAAAATTATACTGTGCTGACCAAGTTGCCTGCTTGTGTTTAGTTTGCATGCTCAGATAGTACAAATAGTTTCAGCTGTGGTTATATAGTATTTTGTTTTCATCCATCAAGTGTCTGTACTCACCTGGCGGCTTCCCTCACTACACCCCCCCCCCCCAAACCACCACCAACCTCACCGGAAACCCCCAAAAAATTCAGCAACGGTGTCACCAGTACTTCAATGCAAACACCTTGGCATATACTTCGAACTGTATGACCAGGAAACAAACTATTATTAGCAAAAAACACAGAACATTAGTTGTCGTGCTTTTCTATTTCCCTGGCCTAATCTCCTGAGCCCTGACTGGACGGAAATTTAAAGTTGAAAGTTGGTGATTTAAAACACATAGAGAGAGCGGCTGCATTTTGACTGCAAATGCAAACTGCATGTATAACTCACCACATACAGCACCAGCAAGCGCAGCGACGCACCACGAAGAGCCGCCGAGTTTCTGTTTGGTATATCCGTCAGAGCCTGCGCATACTACGAGCGGTTTAACTTCCTCTTCCCATCCCAGAGAAAAGTAAAAAATGGCACTAGACATCCAATGAAACACATTGTGGTCGTCACTACGTGGCCAGCGTGGTAAAGTTGGTTTTATATTGGGATATTCACTTTTTCCTCACCTATATCCCGAAGACGGCACTTCTTAAAAAGACAAAAGCGGTAGTAGTAGCAGATGGCATGCTGTGAAGTGAAATAAAAAAGTACCATTATAAAATACAGTATATTTAATTTTAAAAGCTCAATAAAAGCTCAATAAAAATCAAGTAAATTAAAATTTCTAACTCTGTTGTTTGTCGTCGCCTCCCAGTGAGATGACTGACTTACAAGTGAAATGTCACAGAAGTCCTGTTGTAGGGATACAACACTACATCAGTTTTGAAAAAGTAGATGCACATTAAGATGAATTACTTACTACAAGTAAAAGACATTCATTACTACAAGTAAAGGTTATTCATATCAGTGTGGAACTACTACAACCTTCAAGGTTATAACAAGTAATTTTGTTGATTTTAAGTGAACATTTTTCAGAAAAAAGAAAAATATTCACTAAAAACAAACAAAATGACTTAACACTCTGACCGTATTAGTAGTTCCACACTGGTATGAATGACTTACTGCAAATGAAATATTGCACAAAAGTCATTTTGTTGATTTTTAGCGAATATTGTCGTGGCCAGGACAGGTTGTACTTGGCTAACGCATAGCCACTGGCTAACATATAGCCAGATAGCTAAACGAGCAAACGGGTAATGAGCACTACAGCTAGCCAGTTTAATGTCTAATGTGACACACAGTATAGTAACGTTAAGTCTGGACCATCTAATTTACGAGCCAACTAGCCACTTACTTTCATTTTCTTTGAACACAACTTTATTAGCGAGACCCACTATATTTCACCTCTTCGAGTGAGGATAATATCATGGGTTAAAGATCTCTGGCCCCACGCCGGAAATCCGGCGTGCAGAGATTTTAGATCAGGCAATGAATTATTACTAGCGCAGCCTATACGAACTCTGACATTACCAGACCGGAACGCAACTTTATTAAAAACAATCGCTGACGTGGTGTTTTTTCGGATGAGTTTTAACCAATGGTAACCTGTTTATGAGACGAACTGGCACGAGAGCATTGTTCTTATCCAATCGGCAACTAGTTTCAACTTTCTGTGAGGCGGTGCCAGGAGGAATTTGCGGGGACCGTGTCAGTTGATTACTGCACAATAGGCTGGCATGCATGCAAATAGATGGAGCATGGAAGCGAAACGTGTTAATGTTGGTGCAGACACAAGCACAATTGAGCGGGAAGTGAAAATAAATGGCGATAGGCTTGGTTAGATGAAAATGGTAATGACGGACCAACCAAGGGTGTAGGTTTGATTTGGAAAGTGGTGGGGGCATAAATTTGGCAGGAAGTCTGGGGGTCCTTCTGTGGTAGAAAAAACTATGTTTTCCTAGCAACTCTGTGTATTAGCATGAACTCACTGCATAAGGTTGTATTAAGTTCACTGTGCATGCTTAAGGTTATTGCAGGACAGGTGTAAGGGTGATTGCCAATCTAAATTTTGGGAGGGCGCCATCTATTTTTAAAAAATATAGCTTGGCTTGGCGTGAAAATATTGGAAGAAAAACCCAAGAAAAATTAAGAATGATTGAGAGAAATAAATAAATAATTGTGTAAAAATGTGACTAAATCAAAAAAGAGATAAAGAGGGTGGACCATGAGAGTGGGAGCTGGCAGGTGAGCTCAGCGATGGGAAGGGTTAGAAAAATGTATAAAAGAAGGAGGATTTGAGGTGCTATTTCAGACTTGGGTCTCAAGAGAGGGTGTGACTGCTTTGCTCCACATGGACCACCCTGATTTACTCTATGTGATTTCTGATCCATATACAATAAACCTATTTACATCAGACTTTGAGGTATAATTTGTATTAATTTTGGAGATTGTTATTTCTGTATTTGATATAGCATACTGAAGGCACAAGAACGGAAAGGATCCTCCGGCCTAACCGGTAGAGGCGGGGAGTGGTGAAGTCACCACACTACCCCAGAAAATGTAGGAATTTTTCATTGCATTTCCTGAAATTCTACACAATATACTATAGTACTTTCTATAGGACCAGGACCAGATGGAGTCCCGGGACGTGTGCCCCTCCCAGCTCGTCCATAAACTGCATCTAGTTGGCGTCAGCGCACCACTGTGCAACTGGATTTCCAGCTTCCTGACAGGACGCCCACAGGTGGTGCGTCTGGGCCCTCATCTCTCCTCCTCCATAACCCTGAATACTGGTGTGCTTTCCCCAATGCTGTACTCGCTCTTCACTCATGACTGTGTTCCTGCATACAACTCAAACACCATTGTAAAGTTTGCAGACGACACAAGGGTGATAGGCCTGATCGCTCATGGTGATGAATCGGCTTATAGAGCAGAGGTGCAACATTTGGTGAGGTGGTGCACAGCAAACAACCTGGCTCTCCACACAGGAAAAACAAAGGAGCTCATCACTGATTTCCGGAGATCTGGTAACAAGGACTACACCCCCATTTCCATCCATGGCGACACGGTGGAATGGGTCTCAAGCTTTAAATTCCTAGGGATACACATCACAGATGATCTTTCATGGACATCTAACACCACTGCACTGCTGAAGAAGGCTAAACAGCGTCTATTCTTCCTGCGACCGTTGAAAAAATCTGGCCTCTCTCAGCAGGTCCTGTATGCCAAGTGTGACCTGGTGGGCGTAAAGCGGAAGGTCTTGGCTCTAGGGTACTCGACTACGCCACCTGGGGAATTTCCCCCCAAGAAATGTTTCCAATTTATACTCCTAAGATATTGTGTGGAGACAAGATGGTTCTCACATGCAGGTAAGTTAGCAGAGACACAAGTATTTCAGTTTGAATACAAAAGTTTATAACAAATAAATTAAGTTAAAATACAAGTCTGCAAACTATTTCTATAAACTCTTAAAGGGTGAGAATGTAATAAGGGCAAGCAATGTCGCCAGAGGGGTAATGGCTGCCACCAGAGATGAACTGTAGAAAAATGGTAGGGAGTAGGGGGTAGGGTAGGGGTAGGGGAAAGCAATAAACCAAGGGACTCGTACTGCCGTACCTGAGGAAGCGGCCATATATGTACAAAAATGGGACCTCGGCTAATTAGTGGTTAGCCACCCTAGCGCTACTTGGGGGGCATGGCCAAGAACGGAAAGAGCTACGGTGGCTGAGAGGCACACTGTCGGTTACGCAAGTAAGGCTTGTTATTGGGGCTTAGATGGATAATTAAACAGGTGTGGGCTTGGCAACAATCGTGTACAGGAAACGCCAACTATGGAATGACGATTATGCCAGAATGAAAAACATGGTGTACAGAAAATGTGTTATGAAACTGACGGAGGAGGCAGGGTGAAGGCATAAAAGAAAGATGCTTTTGGGGTTTTTTCAGAGTGATTGGGGAGTGCTTGTGAATGCACACACCGCATATACACCTGTTGCTCCCCGGACCAACCCGGTTTACTGTATGTGATTGATCACCATATGCAATAAACCACAACTCATTTTACATCAGACTCTGTAAAGAGTATTTTCCAGCAGGCATCAAAATGTGGAGGAAGATCCTCGGTCCATTTGGCCCTGACCAGGGGGATATCCACCACAGCTTCTGTGCCATTATCATAGGAATTAAAAATATTATTAAATATTAGTTTTGCTCATCTACCTGGAATATTATTTTATATTTACATTTTTAACAGTAGCATATTTTAGGTGCGCACAATGTATTGCAGTTCTTGTTTATCACAACTGCAGTTTGACGTTAGATTTATTTAACGTTGACATCACATTTCATTTTAACGTGAATAAAGTCCAAATCAACATAGTAGCCTAGGCTACAAAACAGAAATGTGACGCATAAGCCTGTGCATCACATTTGTAGCGTACTATGTCTACATTAACAACAAATAAAAAAAAAACGACATTCACCATATGAAATAATTTTTTAAAAAGATTCAGTAATTATGATGCTTAGACTAATATATTGTAGCCGTTGATAGTTAGCCACTGCTGCTAAGGAAGTGAGTGTTCCCATGACTCTTTTTGTTTTTGCCGTTAGCTTTTCTTTATGATTAATGTTCTTCCTTTCAGACTTTGTTATGTAGGCTATGTTGCTTTGTTACACAGTTATGCGTGACGGATAGCGGGGGCAGTGACTGCAAGTATATTAAAATGTTTGGGGTTGGTTAGTTCAAAACTCGTAAAACAAAGTTTTTCGCTTCGGATATAAGCATGGCTCTTTTTTCTTCAGTGCATTTTTTAGTTTTAGCAAATGATATGTACTTATTGTATGCGTTAAAATCTGGGGTTCTATTACCTTCCTAAAAACGAAAAATAGGCTACTTTGCGTCTGCATGATTGCTTGAGTAGCATGGTGCAGTTGAACGTAATGGATATTACGATTTAATTATTATTAATTTCATTGACATTTGCTTTCACACGTGCTGTTTTGCCGCAGAGCAGGCTAATAATAGACATGTTTCGAACAATGTAGGGTAATTTTTAAAATGCAATAAAACTATTTACAGATTCGTGTATGCTGCCCACCCGGATATGGAAATGAACGAATCAGTGAGTCAAAGATTCGAATCATTTTACTGTACTGAACGAAAGGAACCGAATCACTAAAAATAATCGTATTGAACACCACTAGTAACATACAAACATATAAGTAAATCTATTTAATTAATAAATAAATTGACATATATTTCACTAAAATATATTTATTGGGTCAATTTTGAATATTTACATATATTTTAAAAGTGCTCGTCAAAATATATTTCAAATATATATTTTTTTCATGTATGAGAGCAATCCTGGAAGAATTTCTAACGCTCCTGTTGTTTGGCCAACAGGTATAATGCCAACACGAGAAGAACAAGAACAGTTAATGTTACCCAAGTCATAAGTAATAGCACAAAATCACCCTACAGCACACCCTATCACAACGTAGTTAGCTAGCAAACTAAATGTTGTTATCTGTTAATGTTAGCTAAGTATACCAGTTACTAGTATAACGTTAATATGTCTAACTATTTTTGTTTGTACATTGCTAACGTTAACAAGACTATTACAACTGTATGCCCAGGACAGCTGATTGCGTCTCTCATATCACCGAACAATCAACGTTACGTGTTTAATTTGGTACCGGTACCATAACGTTATGATCACAGCCTGGAATGCGCTCTAGCGAGCTCTCTCCTCTGACTAAGCGCAGACCGCATTGCGCTGTTTTCATCCAAAATGCACTCCAACAATCACATCGCATCGGGGACAAAGCGAACAAACACCAACAGAAAGTATGTTTCTCATCCAGTGGGGACATGAGGGAGTTAACCCTTTGTAGAGCCGATGGAAATAATATTTGATTTAAACACATACGCAATTAATGTGAAAATAGTGGTAATCAGAAAAGCGGTAGGGACATATCCCCACCGTCCCTACCATAAATTACGCCCATGGGACAAACGTTTGGCTTATGTTGTTACAAATTAAACGAGCCCAGGACCTGCTTTGCACTATGTGTTCGAAAAAAATACAGTACAGGACAAGCGGCAAAAGGCATTGTATCGGCATGATACAGATCCCTCACACAAACCAGCTGTCCCGGCTCTTCGTTGTACATCAACGTTTCCGGGGGCTGTGGCCGCTGGAGCTGCTGCCGCCTCATCCATCCAAGCCCGCTTGTGCAATCGTTAAGTCCGCGTTTGTACATTAGTACATTGAAAACATGACCTGTCTTTCAGGATGGCGCCAGCGCTAGTTGACCTGTGCAAAACATCACATGACTGCACTCTCCAAACTTAGCGTGTCAAATATATGATGATGACTTGGACAAAGTTGTAACACAGCATCTTGCTACTCGACCACGTTTTATTTAAGTTGCACTGTTCATTTTTAATAGCGTTTAAGAAAAAAAGGAAGCACTTTTAGTTTGACCACGGTAGTACAAAATTGTATCAATGTATCTTTTTTTGTTTTACAATTTTGAATTAAAGCTGTTGTGGTGACGCTAAATGTATGCGTGTCCTATTTTGTTACCCCCCACCAAAAAAAAAAAATCACTGCATGAGGAACATGCAGCCAGGAACAAACCTGCCCCCCCGCCCCCCAGCTCCGCCACAGACAGCAGGAACAGTGCCCCCTGCGGTAAGGAGACGGTCCTACAGGAAGGTGGAAGGTCCAGCCTTCCCAGACCTGACCAAGGAGGATGAGACTGAGTACATCATGCTCAGGATGGCCCTCAACAACCTGCTCAATCCAGAAGAGACCAAGCAGTACAAGTACCACATCCTCCTGGACCACCTGAAGGTCGACCAGGCCCGGCGGCTGGCGCTCACCTTCTCCAAGGCCCCTGACCCCTTCACGCGAGCGGTGAAGGCACTGGATGACTGGTACGGGCAACCACGCCAGCTGGCATCCAGGGAGATTAAGGTCATCATGGCCTTACCTCCGTTTCGGCCAGGGGATGGGCAGGCCTTCGACGACTTCACCCTCTGCATTCATGCCCTGGTGGGACTCCCTCAGACTCTGGGAGGGCAGGGCCAAGCTGAGCTGGCCTGCAGCTCACACGTGGAGCACCTCCTGGAGAAGCTCCCATCTGAGCAGTGAGGCAGGTTCAAGAGGAACATCAGCCGACTCAAGCTGGAGTCCATGATGTACACCCTGCTGGACTTTGCAACCTGGCTCCAGCTAGAGGCTCGCTGCCAGCCAAGGAGAGAGGGCCCCCCAGCTGGACAGAAGGAGCAGCGGCCTGCACCAGAGCCCACCAGGCAGGGGGCCAGCATCCTGCACGGAGCCAACCAGGCCACCAGCACTGCAGCCCAGAGGCCATCACCCACAGCGCCACCTGCTGGGAAACCAGGGGGGAGGAGGAGCGCGTACTGCCCATACTGCGACAATACCGAGCACTACCTCAGCCAGTGCGCCACCTTCAGGCAGCTCTCCAGGGATGAGAAGGTGGCCAGGATCAGAGAGAACCAGAGGTGCTGGCGGTGTGCTCGCGCTCATCAGGCTGCGCAGTGCACCCTGAAGCGGCCCTGCAGTACCTGCAACGGCAAGCACCTGCAGGTACTGCATGAAGTGAATGAGAGGTCCGGGGAGAGGACACGCCCAGCCGTCCAGACTCTGTACCTGGACCGGCCGAGTGGCCAGAGCCCTGTGATGTTCAAAGTTATTCAGGTCACCCTGCATCACAAGGGCCGGTCCATGGAGACGTACGCGGTGCTTGATGACGGCTCAGAGTGGACAATCCTCTTCCCAGCTGCAGCCAAACAGCTCCACCTGCAAGGCAAAGTGGCCGTGTCACTCCAGATCTCCCCTGCATCTGGACCAAAGCAGACCTACCGGATACGGAATGCCTTCACTGCTGACCACCTGGCCTTGTCAGAGCATTCCCATCCAGTGGCAAAGCTGCAGAAGAAGTATGCACACCTCAGAGGCCTCCCGCTGCAGTCCCTCAACCTGGCGCGCCCACTCCTGCTGATTGGGGCTGATTATACCCATGTGATCACCCCTATTGAGCTAGTGCGTCTGGGCCCACCAGGGGGCCCAGCAGCCATCAAAACCTGTGTGGGCTGGACTCTCCAAGGGCTGGCACAGCGCCTTCAGCGCTGAACCTCTCCCCTCAATTGTCTGCTGACCTCAGTCAGCAAACCCAGAGAGAATACCACCCACAGAAAGCCCGGGTTGAGATTGGCTGAACACAGCTGATGGGGCCAGTGTCCTCCCTTCCCCAAGAAGGGGCCTAGCAGACTAGCTGAAGCAGGAGTGGAGGATGCTGCGAATATAAAAATATCACAGCAGCTCTAGCCAGATTACTGGCAGTGATGACGTAACTGGTGATGTAATCCAGGCTGCGGTACCTTCAGTAGACACTCCCCTCTGTTCAGGTGATCGGTGGTGGTGACGTAATCCAGGCTGCGGTACCTTGCTGTCTGAACGAGGCCCTCCACTCCCCGGTCCCGTCCTCTTTGGACACGGAGCAGATATAGGCGTGGTCATAAAGATTTCCCAGCATCCTCACTGTGCTGTTCACTGAGAACGGTCCCTGGGCATCTGCAGTCAGCTGGCTGGAGTCCAGCAGGGTTCCTGATGGTGTGGGTGGATCAGTGGACCAGGAAACGCGAGGGGTGGGGTAGATGCCCTGGGACATGCAGGCGACTCCCTCTCTGGTCCTCTCCATGCTCACTGATTTGATGGGAGCTGCAGTGATGTCATAACAACAATAAACACAGTGGAGGTGATGCATTCATGACATCACAAAACATACGCACATCGAAGATATTCTATGCGAAGACCAGATATTCAGCTCCTGTGTTCCTTCCTGTGATCATTACTTCTGAATCTGGGAGGTTCTGATGGTGCCTGTGTTGCTTCAAGAATGTTTGCAATGAGCCCATAAATCAGAGCATGTATGGCTTCAGCAGTGGGAGAGGCAGAACTCTGGCAAAGGCAGATATGTGCGGGAAGAGGAGCTGAATGTGTGGTACCATGTGAAGAACATTCAGGGCTGATCCTAAAGCTGTGGACTGTGGGAACAGAACAGAGTTCCGTTTCTCGGGCATAAGAGAAGCTGAACTCTGTTTGCAAAGCTGAGAAAACTGTTTGCATCAGTTCCTGGATGTTTTATTCAACTGTGTAGGTAAATGATATTACTGTCAATATTTTATCATGAGGACCATTGCTCTTTTATTCCCCAAATGAATCTTCATAAGACACGGAAAATCAGAATTCTTTAGTGTCAGCAATGACAGGGCCAAAATTTCCAAAATGAAGCATCTGTTTTGATCCTCTTATAGGTGGGGAAATCTGTATCAGCATTACTGTAGAATAAAAGAAACTTCTGGAAAAATGTCTGGAATGAGAGTAGCATATGTCTCTGTAGCAACAGGAGCGTAACTAGGAGCCATTCCTCAGAATGTGGTGATTAAACGACTCTCAGCTGAAACAGGTTTAAGGAAGAAAGCAGCTGCCAGCAATTTCAGTTTCACTCTCAGCGGGGAGGTTAAGTGAGGATAAGATGAAGGAGCACGGAGGGAGATAGCATGAGGCAAAACCGCACAGAAGAATCAGATAAAGAGGCGAAGGTGGAGCAGAGTACTGCAGCCCCAAAGCTGTATGGAAATGGATGTGTTTAGATACTTTTATTAAACCCACTTTGGTTTAAGAAAACGTTTTTCCTTCATGTAATGGGAATAAATCATGATTACCACGATACCCAGAGGGGGATTCTCTGTTAAACACCAGGAACACTGTGGGTCATGAAGGAATTAGCAGGAGATGGTTGTGGGGAGACTTACCCTCCACTCTCAGGCTCACAAAGGACTCCTGTTTGCCCAGTGTGGTGCTGGTGTAACACTTGTATCTGCCCTGGTCCTGAATTCTTGTGTTCTGTAGCAGCAGGACTTTCTGCGAGGGTTTGAAGCTGCACAGCAGCACACAGGCCTCAGAGAAGAGGCAGGTAACAGGTGTATCTGCAGAGGAAGAATACACAGAGCACAGTGTGTGTGTTCAGAGATGTTGATGAGGAAAAGGAAGAGGAAGAACTCGAAATACTGACCATGGTTTTAACTCTGACTACGAGAAACAATCTATACTTCAGGTGTACAGTTAGTTTATCTCATCAAAGTTAAAAAACTGTTTTCATGAAGACCCAGGTTTGTCTTTGGCTCAAAACAAGAGCAACATTCACCTGTTTTCAGCATTGCCAAAGCCTGGCCTCTACATTATAATGCACACAGCAAGGACACCACACCTACGGTTTAGTTACACGAGGAATTATGACACTTTACAGTCAGAGTACACTCAGATATTACACTGCACTGCAAACACAGTCTGCATTCTGCTGAGATGCATCAGATCTGTGTGCAGTCAGAACCTGTCATCTGTACTCTCAGCTACAAACATCCACAGAATGTGGAATTACAGGTATTTACCTGCACACACACAACACAAGGTGACGAGCACTGTAACTCACTACAGACAAAGTGTAACAACACAGTATAATTACACAACACAACACAACACAGACCAATACAAGGTAACGTAACCCAGCGGTTCTTAAACTGGGGGGCGCGACCCCTTGGTGGGGGTGGGGGGTGTTGCCAAAAAATGAAAAGGGTCGCAAAATTATTTTCTGTCTGAATATTAAACAGGTTTTTATATTTTAAGTCAATTGTTTCGTTAAATTATTCAGTAGCCTAGATGCACAATTGAGAGTGTTTCCATGCCGTTCCTCCGAGAGAAAGAAATGGAACGGTGTTCGGCCATTTTTGCATCCTTTTCAGATTTTGCTACCAGTCGCAGGAATTTATAGCGTGAACTATAGACTATAAACTATTGCTACCTTGTCAAAAAATGCCGGAAGGCAGCAACTTTCACATGATTTTGACGTGTTATAGAAACAGTAATGTTAGTGACAGGAAGCACATTTTGATAAGTCAAACGTTAGTAAAGGCAGTGTAAGATAACTAAATTGTGTAAATTGTGTCAAAGTAACTGAATTTGCCTATGTGCAAATCCCCCCCCCCCCACCCCCCACAAAAAAGAGAAGGCTTGGGAACGATTGGTAGGACCATTTCGTAACTTTGATTTTCATAAATAATTTTGGGTGTTCTGTCGTTTTGTCCTACCTTGTTGAAATGTCCTATCTGCAGCCATCGATCTTTGCTACCCTAACTATACTACCTCAGGTAGCCTACCCTAGGTTGCGTACCATTTCAGCTGTACCTTATTTGCATCCCTACACATGCAATATACATAGACCGCATATATGTTTTTGCATTGCACTTGTTGTGAACAATAAACCCTTATACTTGTTACATCTTCGCTTCTGCTTTCCGTTTTAAGCAGTGGGTAACACTTGAGGGGGGTTGGCCACGACAGTATGCTGTCAAATCAGGGGGTTGGGAAAGAAGGGGGTCGCGAGACTTGACCAATGTTTTGTCGCCAGACAAAAAGTTTAAGAACCGCTGACGTAACCCATAGACAGAAACCTTTTGTAACTCTTGGACCATCACCTCACCTTTCTTTTCTTTACCTCTTTACCTTTTCTTACTTTTTCAAATTAGCCAGCTTCTCTTTGTCCCTACAAAAATACCGGTTTTCACACATAACCACATTTAGCCTGGACACATGTTTGATATTCATGATACCAATAAGTCATTTTAAAAGAAGTGAAGATCTAATTATCATGAAATAGCTGCTTAACACTACAAATCCTCAATGAAATTGACCAGACCAGTGTGACCAGTGAACTAAGGTACATCCAATCCAACCGATGTGCACACACAATATCGACAGACATAGCCTACCATACTGTAACATGCTATACCATATCATACTTCTTATTAACTGATGATCTTATTCCTTATTTCTCCAAGACTCTGAGCCAGTCTCAGAGCTGTCTCCCTATTAATATTGCATATAACAGTGACACAGTGAAATATAAGCAGGTAAAATCACAGCAGATGAGGATGAAGCTGGAAAGTGGCTTTCTCTCTACCTTCACACAGAGCCAGTGTCAGAATCCACGGGAGGACGGTGATGAAAGACATCAGATTCCCTGCCATCGCTGTGAGACTCTGTCGCTCCGAACGGATGAAAAGTCAAGAAAAGCTGAATCTGTAACCAGCACCCTCTCGCTATGCTCTCAGTGCCTTAATCGTACCTTGATAAGAGGAACGAAACAGGTGAAACAGTAACGCCTCTTTTCGGACGCCTCTTTTCGTTTCCTTGCAAAACCTGCTCTGCTGCTCTTTGGAGCTCTTCGCTACGATGCCGTCCGCTCTGTAGCGTGAACAACAAACAAAGCGCTCGTACAGGACTGTATTTCCTTATCTCTCATTATAGGGAAGATGTCCTGTACTCTCACCTCTCCCGTAGCTGTTTCCTCCTGTCTCTGATATGATAAGCAAGGACAATCATTTTATATTAGGCCTAATATCACATTGCTAATTATGAGTGGCATATTTTCTTTTCCTTAATGTAAAAAAGTCCCGTAACTATTTTCAATAACACACCAGTAAAACTAACGGAGAATGTATGTACACTGATTTACAGCACCGTGCATTAGGATAGCAGTATGGTCTGTATTCGCTCAGGGAAATAAACTGGCGAGCTGTGAATAAACGGGAGTTTTAAGAGGAGGACTACTACCGAAGATCTGCCCTCCACATCGTGCTTTTTAACTTTTCAGAAGAAAGGGCGAAACGCTACTCCACACCACATAAGTAGACTAACTAATTTACACATATATTTCTGTTTGCCAATGAAGTCCTAATGTTTGCTAATCTATATACACAACTGTTTAGCCAGTAATCTGCAGTAAATATTTATGGCTTCCAGAGTTTCTGGTGTCTTGTTTGGTTAGATTTTGCGTGTTGGTACGTGTTACAGGTGAAGAAAGCAAAGCCTAGCAAACTGACTGCTGTCTGATGCTTCCTAACTAAATGATGCCTTCTGTTTATTTTTGTTAAAAGGGCAACATAATACAACACATTTTGCACGGTAACTTCACCCCATCATCCGTTTGTGAAATGCACATAGTTTTTTCTCAACATTAAATGAATACCACAAGAGTGACGAGAAAAGTGCGTGCAGCTGGTAGCTCAGTAGATGCGAATCAGGCTGGTTTTTCCGTTTCCGTCACATTCAGCCTGCGTTTTTATCCATAAGAAGAGACTGGGTGTGATAAAGTGCGGAGCAGGGAGTGACTCTATGAGTTTGGGAGGGGCAGGTCCAGCAGTTGCTTGCCTTGATCAGGAGCAGCTGGCGCATGTAGAAGGGTGGGGCGGGTGTGGAGCTGTTAGGGACGGAGGGCGAGTGAGTTACACAGGCGGGCGGTACGTGGCGAATTCGCTTCTGTTGGTCGGTGGGCTGTCGTGTGCTGTTGTACGGTGTGTGTGTGTGTGTGTGTCTGTCTGGCGGCTGGGGTCTGAATAACAGTCGGAGACAAAGAGATGCAGGGATCGACGGCGGACTTACTGGAGCGGATTCTGCGGAGGCAGAGAATACAGGAATCGGTCCTAACAGACAAGGAACACGTCTTTCAGTCTCTGTGTGACTCCGGGGAGCAGCCGCCGTCCCAACGATTGCTACGGTGAGACAGACACCCCCTTATCCAGAAGCCGATAGACCGGGACATGTTACGATCATTTCTTGCGTTCTCGGCTGCCCGGTGCAAATAGAGGGAAAACCGTACTTTTCTTGCTGATCGTTGTCTTCGTGTTGTCCGAGTGTGGAATATACGCTCATTGCCCGCTGTTGATGCACCCGATCCGGTTGTGCCAGGACCCTCTTGGGGTGTAGTGTCGGCCTGGATTTATTTAATATCTCACGAGTGTATGCGTTACTTGCTGATGATTTCAGGGTTTACTCCAGTTTGACGTGTAGAACCCTAATGCCGACATACCTGTGAGGGAGAATGATGAATATGCCCTGAAGGGGGCGCTCACAGTCTGGGGAGGGTTAGTAGAATGTTAGGTGCTGGAAAGGAGTTAATCTGGCTGGATTGGCACTTCAGTGGGTGATTTTATGGCAACACTGTACATACACTCAATGGCACACAAACACTGCAAATGCACACATGCTATATACACAATACTATGCCATGCACACACACACACACACACACACACACGCAGTGAAAACAGTCCACGCACAGCCTTTTTTTTTACATTGAAATGCTTTATTTGACATGACTGTGACTACGCTGGTAATATTATTATTCAGTCTCAACGTACAACATGCATAATCTGATGGATATTGAATGAAAGTGAAAGGACAAAGATGACATTTAAAGCAAAAATACAGTAAATGGTGACATCGGCAGTTAGAATGAGGATCGCTGTCCCTCCAGCTCTGGCATGCTTACAGATTATACAGCCAGTGCTGCTGTCCGTCCCTCTCCTAAAGGGACAGTCAGCATATCTACACCAACCACTTCCTTACAATGTGGAATGATCCTAGTAAATCGATCAAAGCACTGTTTTTGAAATGTTCACATTTAAGAACACAATGAGGCTCTGTCTCAAACTCACCTGTCTCTTTTCTTTTGGTAGCTGTGTTTTTTGTGCATTTATTAATGGTAGACTGTGGTCTCTAAGGCTGTACTTGGCATGAATCTGTCTCTGCTTTATACTGTATCTTAGACAGCGATGAGACATTCAGCCAGTGTGTATTCTCTTTTTAAGGCTAGATAGCAATTAAGTTTACTTTATGTTCTGGTTTGGTGATTCTAGCGTTGCAGGTAGGTGATTTGTAGTTTGTTTTACAGTTTGGTTTATTCTGATCCATGGCTGTGAAGCAGTGTTAGTCTGAGACAGGTGAATGTTGAGTGCTGTATGGTTAGTCAGTCTCAGTGCTAAATGACTGAGGGAGCTTGTTTGTTTTAGGGTTCAGTTCTTTGGTTTGCCTGAAATTGCAGCGTGTCTTGTGCACATACATACATACATACAGTCTACACACACCTGTACACACAATGAAAATATACTGCATATACTAAAAATAGGTAAGCTCAATATATACATCCCAAATATCAGTTCATTAATTGTAATAAATAAATATTAACATGTTTCATCTCAGAAAGCTTTTTAAAGACCTGCAGTGAGATTAGCCCATGATTAGAGCATGAAGTCCAGCACCTCAGTGTTCATATTCACCACACTTCCTGATCAGAACCTTTAGCCCAGTTGCAGAGCTGCAGATTTATACAGAGTGTTCGGTTTTAGCACCTTAGCTCCAGGGTCCTGACCACATACTACCCATATGAAGCTGAAAGCTCAGGTTTGAGTCTAAAATGACAAGATTGTTCACATCAGATCTGCTCTGTACAGCCACATGGCTGAGTTTGCCTGCTGTGAGCTTGGGAATTGCTACTAGGATTTCAGTCTTTAAAGGACATTTTTGGACATCTGAGTAGTGATGCCTGTTAGACAACTCATCAGTGTTTGGAGGGAATCAGTGTTATTAGGGGAAACAGAAATATGAAGCTGTGTATCATCTGCATAACAGTGGAAACTGACACCATGTTCACAAATGATTTTACCCAAAAGGGGTGCATGTACAAGGAGAAGAGAAGCAGACCAAGAATGGCTCCACCTCTACTGGGCGGCTTGGGGAGAGTTTAGAAGAGTTTAAAATGTTTCTGTAAAACCTCTGATTGCAGAATGCCAGTGTCATTAGTGCTGATGTGGCTGACAGTAGTGCTCTTTGGTGAATGTTTAGCCAGGACTGTGGGGAACTGAACTCCCCCTCATGGACCAGGATAACCGTGTTGCAGAACGCATGGTTTTCATCTCAGTGCTAGTGGCTCTGCAGTCAGATGAGGTCAGCGGACTCATTTTGGAGCCAGCAGGCAGGTACAGCCCACAGAGCAGGAGAAGGGCAGACTGAAGCCTGGGTCAGTGCAGTGTGGTCCCAGCCCAAGAGGCTGACTGTGACACAGGCTGATTTAGATCCACCTGACCGTCTGAGGATGAGTAACTAAAAGTACTAATATGGATAGAATTCATGAAATAAGTGGTATTACAATACAAAAACTGGCTACAATAAAAATCGATGATTCCCTCATTGCAGAATTTTTGTTCAAAACATGAATGCTGCGATCAAGTAGGAATATGAAGGGATGTTACTATAGTTAAAAAATAAATTAACCATAATGAAGTTAAGAGTCGTTGCCCAAAGGAGTTGGTGCACTCAGACACTGTTCCTCCACTCAGTTATCTTCTCTATCTCTTCTCTCCTGTTCCTCCACTCCTCCATCTTCTTCTCCATCTCTTCCCCCCTGTTCCTCCACTCCTCCATCTTCTTCTCCATCTCTTCCCCCCTGTTCCTCCACTCCTCCATCTTCTTCTCCATCTCTTCTCTCCTGTTCCTCCACTCCTCCATCTTCTTCTCCATCTCTTCTCTCCTGTTCCTCCACTCCTCCATCTTCTTCTCCTTCTCCTCTCTCCTGTTCCTCCACTCCATCTTCTTCTCCTTCTCCTCTCCCCTGATTACCACCCAGAGGCTGTAACTCCTCTCCTCTATCTTCTGGTCCTTCTCCTCTCCCCTGGTTACCATCACCTGCAGGAAGGAGGATATGAGCCACAGAGAGAACAAAGCAGGCCCATCCACATCCAGAGGCCTTCAGTCCCGGTGTCCCACATTAACGAGGTGATGTCATCGTGCCCATGTCAGTAGTGCTTACCTCATTCAACTTTTAGTATCTGCATCACATACCACCCAAATCTTAAAATGTCAACATGCTGAACTCCAGTGAAAATGTAAACATAATATAATCAGTTTAATATAATCTAGTTTGAATATCGACACTTTACTCCAGCTGTATTAATAATACATTACAATCCAGAATAGCTGTTAATATCAGTGCAGTAGTTAAACTATCAATACATAATGTTTGAGTTCTAATACTAATGTACTGTACCTCAGTTAAAATATTTATGTAGTACAAAGAAGCTAAATATATCAGAACAGTGTATTCAAGTTAAAATATCAAAACACCATAACAGGAAATATGTAAACATACTACACTGCCTTTTGACAGATGAGTTATTAATGTTCTGTATGTGATCATATAGAAATGCACCTGGATTCAGTCTTACCTCTTAGTCCTTGTATTAACTGTATTAATCTTTGGAGCCACCCTGTAGTACACAGACATGTAAATCATATCCAGGGCCATATGCATAACACACACTCTCACACTCACACTCTGATCAATCTCTATACAACAGGAGACAAAATACAGCTCCTTCGTATAACCCCTGTCAGTAACAGAATCTAAAAGGTGCATAATGAATAATGTGTGTGTATGTGTGTGTGTGTGTGTATGTGTATGTGTGTGTGTATGTGTATGTGTATGTGTATGTGTATGTGTATGTAGTGTGATGCCTATGATTATATGCTGGGAACAGCACTTCAGTTTGATTACCACTGTAATATAGAGCTGGCAAAACAGTTTTAAAATATGGATCTAGAATAATAAGGTCCAAAGAGTTCATTCTCTGTACCTTTTTTCCATGCTACTATGAGGAGTCCTGTCACGAGAAGAACAGTAATAACCACAGCAACAGCAGCAGCAGCAGGGTGCAGGGTGGCACTCCCAGAACGCTTATCTGCACCTGTAAATAAAGACACTTCTTCAGAGGGGGTTACAGCTGACAGCATTTTCACCCTGAACCAAAGCCAGTCATGAAGGAGGAGTCTAAGACTGACTTTCAGCCGCTCTTTCTAAGAAGAACTATATGGTATATGCACTAGAAGCCTCAGCATGTAACCGTAATATTATTAATAGAAGTATGCTGAGTGCCATAAGTAAGGAGTATCTTTGCACATTAAATGCTTATGTCAAAAATAGAACATTTTGTTTCATCTGATCATCCATCCTGGTAATTGGTGTTATGGACAATGCCTACATGTTTGGTAATGAGTCCATAAAATATGAAGAATCACAGTGTAAATTCTGTGGCTTTCAGCACTGAAATGATTTATTCTTAAAAATTCTGGCATACCATTATCACAAATGGATTTATATTAGTGGAAAGTAAAGCTCTCTGTGGCTCCAGACCAACTCAGCTGAGTTTTATTTAGTTTCTTCTTGTTATCTTTTACTTCCTGGATCCGTACCTGTAAATCTGACATATGTCTGCACCAGCTGCAGAGTCCGGTCAGCTAACACCTTGCAGGTGTACGTTCCTGTGAGGTTCTGGCCCTCTGGGTTCTGGATCAGGAGCGACCCGTTTTCTAAAAGGTCCTGAACCCGGTTCTTCCACAGGTCTGAGATATGCCGGTGTGAGGTGCTGCTGTTGTGTGTGAGGATGGGCGGGGTTTGTCCCATGAAGGTCCAGGTCTGAGTGAAGTTCTGGAGGCTGGGCTTTGGTGCAGGGCAGGGGATGGCCAGGGTTTGGCCCACTTTTCCATGGATGTCCCCTGAAAGGACAATCAATCACAAGTTGAGTTTATACACTTAGAGCAAGCCCTCCACAGAACTGGTCCAGTAAGATGACCACACACTGATCCAAAGGAAAGCCCAAGTTAACCTCTGATATTATTTTTCTTTGATTTTAACATGTAAACACTACGATTGGTTCAAATCAATGAGTCACTGAAAAAGCCTGATAGCCCCACCCATTTTGTGGTTCCTTAAGCCTCATGCCCCCCACTGTTCAGGAGATTGGTGGTGGTGATGTAATCCAGGCTGCGGTACCTTGCTGTCTGAACGATGCCCTCCACTCCCCGGTCCCGTCCTCTTTGGACACGGAGCAGATATAGGCGTGGTCAGAAGGATTTCCCAGCATCCTCACTGTGCTGCTCACTGAGAACAGTCCCTGGGCATCTGCAGTCGGCTGGCTGGAGTCCTGCAGGGTTCCTGATGGTGTGGGTGGATCAGTGGACCAGGAAACGCGAGGGGTGGGGTAGATGCCCTGGGACATGCAGGCGACTCCCTCTCTGGTCCTCTCCATGCTCACTGATTTGATGGGAGCTGCAATGATGTCATAATAGCAGTAAATATGGAGCAGGTAATGCATTTATGACACCACAACACGTCACACATATTCTATGTGTTGACTAGATATTTGGGTCTTATGCTCCTTCCATGATTCTTACTCCTTTATCTAGAAGGTTCCAGTGCTATCTGTGTTGCTACACTAGATGTCGATCGTCTGTTGTAGAACACCCCTTTTCAGCTCTTAAACTGGTAAAAAAGAAAACACAGCTTTAGCAATGGCAGAGGCAGAACTCTCAGTGTGAGGAGTATGGACTTAAATATATCGTCCATATACAGATCATCTGAGGTTATTCTTAAATCTGTTGACTGTGAAAATGGAACAGAGTTTATTCCTGTTTTTCACTAAGCTTTGGCTCATGCATATGCATAAAGGGCGTGGCCAGCCAATTTCTTTAAATCAGATTCTCCTCTAAAATTCAGTTAGGAAGCAATACTGAAAACGCATTGTTGTCTGAATCAAATGTGTAAATACATAATATTACTGTCTATAGTGTTACCATATAAATGCCATTATCATTTTATTACCTAAATGAAAACACAGTAAATGATAATTCTTTAGTGTCAGCAATGGCAAGGCCAGAATTTCCTAAATGCTGCATGTCAGTCCTCCATCGTGTAGATGGGGAAATCTGTATCAGCATTACTGTAGGGGAAGAGAACCTTCCGGAAACACATGTGGAATTGGAGTAGCACACGTCTGCATGGCGACAGGAACTTAACCAGGTGCCATTTCTCAGAATGTGATGATTAAGAAATCGTTTTTCCTTCATGTAATGGGAATAAATCACGATTACCACGATACCCAGAGAGGGATTCTCTGTTAAACACCAGGAACACTGTGGGTCATGAAGGAATTAGCAGAAGATGGTTGTGGGGAGACTTACCCTCCACTCTCAGGCTCACAAAGGACTCCTGGTTGCCCAGTGTGGTGCTGGTGTAACACTTGTATCTGCCCTGGTCCTGAATGCTGGTGTTCTGTAGCAGCAGGGATGCGTTGCCGTGAGAGATCAGGTCCCTAAAGAGAGAGGTCCGTCCTTTGTAGCGCCCATTTTGGTGCTCTAGTTGGTCATTGCCATCATAATAGCTATGGACAATGACTTCTTCCATTATCAGCCAGTGAATGAGGACTTTCTGCGAGGGTTTGAAGCTGCACGGCAGCACACAGGCCTCAGAGAAGAGGCAGGTAACAGGTGTATCTGCAGAGGAAGAACACACACAGCAGAGTGTGTGTGTTCAGAGATGTTGAGGAGGAAAAGGAAGAGGAAGATCTCGAAATACTGACCATGGTTTTAACTCTGACTACGAGAGACCATAGATTTGGATACTTCAGGTGTACAGTTAGTTTATCTCATCAAAGTTAAAAAAAAACTGTTTTCATGAAGACCCAGGTTTGTCTTTGGCTCAAAACAAGAGCAACATTCACCTGTTTTCAGCATTGCCAATGCCTGGCCTCTATTATAATGCACACAGCAAGGACACCACACCTACAATTTAGTTACACAAGGAATTATGACACTTTACAGTCAGAGTACACTGATATTACACTGCATTGCATTGGATGTGTGTGTAGGGTGTCGACAAAAAACGCGAGGGGTCGCGAGATTATTTTCTGTGTTGAATGTATTAAACAAGTTTTTTTTTTTTAAAAATTAGTTTTTGAATTTTTAAATCTTTCTTTGAATTATTCAGATGCACAATTGAGAGTGTTTCCATACCGTTCCTCCGAGAGAAAGAAATGGAACGGTGTTCTGCCATTTTTTGCGTCCTTTTCAGATTTTGCTACCGGTCGCAGGAATTTATAGCGTGGGCTATAGACTATAAACTATTGCTACCTTGTCAAAAAATGCTACCGGAAGGCAGCAACTTTCACATGATTTTGACGTCTTATAGAAACAGTAACGTTAGCGACAGGAAGCACATTTTGATAAGTCAAACGTTAGTAAAGTCAGTGTAAGATAACTAAATTGTGTAAATTGTGTCAAAGTAACCCCCCCCCCACCCCCCACAAAAAGAGAAGGCTTGGGAACCATTTCATAACTTTGATTTTCATAAATAATTTTGGGTGTTCTGTCATTTTGTCCTACCTAGTTGAAATGTCCTATCTGCAGCCATCGATCTTTGCTACCCTAACTATACTACCGCAGGTAGCCTACCCTAGGTTGCGTACCATTTCAGCTGTACCGTATTTGCATACCTACACATGCAATATACATAGACCGCATATATGTTTTTGCATTGCACTTGTTGTGAACAATAAACCCTTATACTTGTTACATCTTCGCTTCTGCTTTCCGTTTTAAGCAGTGGTTAACACTTGAGGGAGGTTGGCCACGACAGTATGCTGTCAAATCGGAGGGTTGGGAAAGAAGGGGGTCGCGAGACTTGACCAATGTTTTGTCACCAGACAAAAAATTTAAGAACCGCTGACGTAATCCACAGACAGAAATCTTTTGTAACTCTTGGACCATCACCTCACCTTTCTTTTTTTTCTTACTTTTTCAAATTAGCCAATTTCTCTTTGTCCCTACAAAAATACCGGTTTTCACACATAACCACATTTAGCCTGGACACATGTTTGATATTCATGATACCAATAAGTCATTTTAAAAGAAGTGAAGATTTAAATATCATGAAATAGCTGCTTAACACTACAAATCCTCAATGAAATTCACCAGACCAGTGTGACCAGTGAACTGAGGTACATCCAATCCTACCGATGTGCACACACAATATCGACAGACATAGCCTACCATACTGTAACATGCTATACCATATCATACTTCTTCATTATCCATTAACTGGAGATCTTATTCCTTATTTCTCCAAGACTCTGAGCCAATCTCAGAGCTGTCTCCCTATTAATATTGCATATAACAGTGACATAGTGAAATATAAGCAGGTAAAATCACAGCAGATGAGGATGAAGCTGGAAAGTGGCTTTCTCTCTACCTTCACACAGAGCCAGTGTCAGAATCCACGGGAGGACGGTGATGAAAGCCATCAGAGTCCCTGCCATCACTGTGAGACTCTGTCGCTCCGAACGGATGAAAAGTCAAGAAAAGCTGAATCTGTAACCAGCACCCTCTCGCTATGCTCTCGGTGCCTTAATCGTACCTTCATAAGAGGAACGAAACAGGTGAAACAGTAACGCCTCTTTTCGGACGCATCGTTTCCTTGCAAGACCTGCTCTGCTGCTCTTTGGAGCTCTTTGCTATGATGCCGTCCGCCCTGTAGCGTGAACAACAAACAAAGCGCTCATACAGGACTGTATTTCCTTATCTCTCATTATAGGGAAGATGTCCTGTACTCTCACCTCTCCTGTAGCTGTTTCCTCCTGTCTCTGATGTGATAAGCAAGGACAATCATTTTATATTAGGCCTAATATCACATTGCTAATTATGAGTGGCATATTTTCTTTTCCTTAATGTAAAAAAAGTCTCATAACTCTTTTCAATAACACACCAGTAAAACTAACGGAGAATGTATGTACACTGATTTACAGCACCGTGCAGTAGGATAGCAGTATGCTCTGTATTCGCTCAGGGAAATAAACCGGCGAGCTGTGAATAAACGGGAGTTATAAGAGGAGGACTACTACCGAAGATCTGCCCTCCACATCGTGCTTTTTAACTTTTCAGAAGAAAGGGCGAAACGCTACTCCACGCCACATAAGTAGGCTAACTAATTTACACATATATTTCTGTTTGCCAATGAAGTCCTAATGTTTGCTAATCTATATACACAAATGTTTAGCCAGTAATCTGTAGTAAATATTTATGGCTTCCAGAGTTTCTGGTGTCTTGTTTGGTTAGATTTTGCATGCGTGTTGGTACGTGTTACAGGTGAAGAAAGCAAAGCCTAGCAAACTGACTGCTGTCTGATGCTTCCTAACTAAATGATGCCTTCTGTTTATTTTTGTTAAAAGGGCAACATAATACAACACATTTCGCACGGTAACTTCACCCATTCACCCTTTTGTGAAATGCACGTAGTTTTTTCTCAACATTAAATGAATACCACAAGAGTGACGAGAAAAGTGCGTGCAGCTGGTAGCTCAGTAGATGCGAATCAGGCTGGTTTTTTCCGTCACATTCAGCCTGCGTTTTTATCCATAAGCAGAGACTGGGTGTGATAAAGTGCGGAGCAGGGAGTGACTCTATGAGTTTGGGAGGGGCAGGTCCAGCAGTTGCTTGCCTTGATCAGGAGCACCTGGCGCATGTAGAAGGGCGGGGCGGGTGTGGAGCTGTTAGGGACGGAGGGCGAGTGAGTTACGCAGGCGGGCGGTACGTGGCGAATTCGCTTCTGTTGGTCGGTGGGCTGTCGTGTGCTGTTGTACGGTGTGTGTGTGTGTCTGCCTGACGGCTGGGGTCTGAATAACAGTCGGAGACAAAGTCATGCAGGGACCGAGCACGGAGTTCCTGGAGAGGATTCTGCGGAGCCGGGGTTGCGACTGAAGGCGCAGAACCCAGAAATCGCCCCTGTCTTTCATTCTGTCTGCGTGCAGGCGGGTAGCGGGGAGCGGCTGCGGCGCAGAGACGCATCTCAGCCCATCTACGGCTGGCGGGTGGAGCAGCGGCGCGGGGCTGCAGTCCTAGCGATTCCCAGAAAGAGATCCATAACGCCGTGTCTAGAAGCAGACACACCAGG